>NC_092863.1:34291558-34311632 GCF_032062135.1 Pyxicephalus adspersus | reverse complement strand
ACTCCCCCAAATGTATTCCCCCTAGACAGTATGAAGCACGCATGTTGTTAGCTCCCAAGTGCATAACTTTACATTTATCTATATTAAATGTCATTTGCCACTTGGCTGCCCATTCAAACAATACATAGAGGTCTGCTTGTAGATGATAGACCTCCTGTATGGACTTAATTCCTTTACATAGTTTGGTGTCATCTGCAAACACAGAAATGGTACTTTTAATCCCAAACTCTATATCCTTTATGAAGATGTTAAACAGTAAAGGTCCCAACACCGAACCCTGGGGTACACTACTAATAACCTTAGACCATTCAGAGTATGAATCATTAATTACAACTCTCTGGGTGTGATCTTTAGGCCAGTTCTCTATCCATTTACAGATTGACTTTTCCAAACCTATTGACCCTAACTTGCATATTAACCGTCTGTGGGGTACAGTGTCAAATGCTTTAGCAAAGTCCAAGTACACTATATCAACTGCTATTCCACTGTCTACCTGTTTACTTACTTCCTCACAAAAAGAGAGTAAATTTGTTTGACAACTTCTGTCTTTCTTGAAGTCATGCTGACTATCACTTATTATTTTCTAGCAGAAACTCCTCTATGTGGTTCCTTATCAAACTCTCTAAGACCTTTCCAACTATGGACGTTAAACTAGCCGGTGTGTAGTTACCTAGTAATGACTTTGCTCCCTTTTTGAAGATAGGAACCACATTGGCTTTACGCCAATCCATCTGTACCATGCTGGTGACTAAAGAGTCTCTAAAAATTAGAAATAATGGCTTTGAAATACCTGAGCTCAGCTCTTTGAGCAACGTGGATGTAATTCATCGGGTCCTGGTGCTTTGTCAACCTTAATTGTTCCCAACAGTTTCTCAATCATATCAATTTTGAGCCATTGTGACTCATTTAAAGGAGTGACATTGCTTTTATGAAATTGGACTTGAGCTCTGCCATTTTCCTTCGTGTACACAGAGCTAAAATAATGTGTTTAGTAAATTTGCCTTTTCTTTATTCCAGTTACCAACCCATCTACATCCTTTAAGGGGCCTACATGCTCAGATCTGATATTTTTGCTATTAATATATTTACCATTTTTATGGGGGGTTTGCCTTACTTTTCTTTTGCTATCTTTCTTTCATTTTAAAGTTTTGCACATTTTATCTCCTTTTTACATCTTTTTTTATATTCTTTATAGTTTTAAAACAATGAAGGTGATCCTTCATTTTTATATTTTTGGAATGCTCTTTTCTTGTTCCTTACGGCTTTTCTTACATCAGCTGTAAGCCACATAGGTTTTATTGTTGCCTCTTAAACTTATTACCCATTTCAATATATTTTTCAGTATGCTTTTGTAGAACAGCCTTGAAATATTCCCATTTATGTTCTGTGTTCTTTGAGGACAATATTGTCTCCCAGTCCAAGTCACAGAGAGTCACCCTTAATATTCGAAAATTTGCTCTCATAAAATGAAATGTTTTCATATTTCCTGTTTTTGCTTCCTGTTTACAACTTACAATAAATAAAATCATATTATGGTCACTGCTACCCAGATTCTCTTTTACATGCACATTTGTTAAAGGCTCTGCATTGTTAGAAAGAACAACAAAATATTTAAGATGGCTGTATTTCTACTAATGGGAAAAAAGTGTCTCTTTGCATCTGCTGCCTGAAGATGCCGACCTATTGTATTTAACTAAAAAACTGGCCTTGTATGTAATGGTAATTTATTAACGGTCCTTTTCATTATCTGTTGTCACACTATTCATTTATTATGTATTTATTTTTGTTTTGCTTGCAGTCTTATGAGACAGAACTACAAGAGGTATGTTACCTATAAAATGTGAATAGTAACTGCTATCACAAGAACAAAAAAGTATATACTTTTTTTAAGATATAAATATTCACCATACAGTTTTTCACTATCACAGAAACAGAAATCCTTGACATTAAGCCATAAGGCTGTGCTAATGCAGCTAGAGGACCTCAGCACACAGCTAAAAGAAGAGAGAAGTAAAGTTTTAGCACTGGAGGTGGATCAGCAGAACATAACTAATCTTCAGAAGTCACTGGCTGAGGTAAGGCATTGGTGTAATTTGTCAAGCAGGTAAATACAGTCGAGGTCTCAAAAGCAGATTGTGTACAAATAAAGTAAGGAAAAAAACATATTTTATTACATATGTTCATTATTAAGCCATTACTGAAACTAATAAGATATATATATATATATATATATATATAATATGTTTGTAAGACCAATTTCTATAATCAATTAGGATTAATATTTATAAAGAAGAATATGCATGACTGCATGCTTCATTGGATTCTCGTGCATTCTGTACTATTCAAACATTCGTTAACCATACATACACCCAGCATAGAACATTCATTGCACATTTTCCATAGCTTCCACTTAAAATACCATCTACTTCATATACAGCTGTTAAAATGCGGTGAGTAGGTTATTTATGCTACAATGACCTTATTTCAGTATGAAGAGAGAGTTACTGAACTGGAAAGAGAGAAAGATCTTCTTAAGGAACACTATGAACATCTCCTAAAAAGGTGAGATACGAAAGCCCAGTAAGCTGAATGAAATTCCAGAAAAAATTAAAAGCAATGACCAGCTACTTCCTTTATTCTTAGTTCTCTGGATTTAAAGCGGCCCAATTCTTGGAAAGTTGCAGAAACAGATTTAAAGGCACAGATTTCAAAACTGGAGGAACAAGTTCAACGCTACGAATTTGACATAACACACAGCAAGGAACAATTACAGCATGCAAAAGGCAAGTAATTATTTCTGCCCCTGCTAGACTGCATATTATATGAACATCAGCCAAAAAAGGTGAATGAATAAAGATTGACCTGAATATTACATAGGTGTGTTTATATACATTAATGTGTAATTATTTTAATATTAAAGATATTAAAATACATTCTCACTTTTCTTCTATGCATTTGACAGAGCAAAATGAGCAGCTAAAAGAAGATATTTCCAGGCTACAGTGCCAGTTGTTAGAGAAAATGCAAGAAATTCATGATCTTAATGATAAGATATCAGATCTTTCATCTACCGTTTCTGCCAGAAAAACATGCATGGAACAGGATTTGACACTGCACAAACCTCAGGTAAAAAATGAAGGAAGATAATAAATTGGTCTGTGCTGGAGTGATCTAATTATGAGTAGCAACACAAAGGTAGCGCACCACTAAACAATATTGAGAGCGCTACATTCTTCCTATTGACTACTAATGGGTCTGCAATCCTTCCTTTGACCACCTACATCGCCTGTACCCCCATCTCACCTGTCATTAGATGTAAGACTACATTACATCTAATGACAAGTAATTATAGGGCTGAAATTATTTTATTGACCACCAGTGATGGGGCTACATTCTTCCACTGACCACCAAAGAGGGGTCTACATTCATCCACTGATTTCTAATGATGAGGCAGACTTGTCTGACCATTGGACACCAATAAAAGGGCATTTATTTATCCAAATGATGTCTGGGCATTTATTATTTATTGCTGGGGCAATTTATATTTATACTGACTCACTCCTATTTTTGTTATTTTCACTCCTACTGACCCCTGATGTAGGGGCATTTATTCTGGCCCCTGACTACTGAATAGTGGACATAAATTATTCTACATGTCTACTCTACAAGATCTACTCTATCTTGTTCACACAGACCTATGACACTGCTGTCATATGAACAGTAAACTAGTATTTTGTGTAAAATATTTGGTACCCCTGCTTCAAAAAATAGCCACTTTGTTTGAAGACAAATGTTAATGATAGGTAGTATTAAATCCCAATGCCTATTTAATAGTTAGGTTATTCAAAATAAAATGATTAAAGCATAAACCTCACATCCCAACTCATTCCAGTAGAAATCCTCTATTGTTCATGATTATCTAGTAAAAACTATTCGGTCTGCAACATTTAAAAGTATGATAATTGAATTCCACTAAGATTCCATGCTCCCTCAACAGCGGGATGATCTTATAGTTGGGTCTCCCAAATGTTACGGAGGTTTGTTGGTGGGGACTTATGTGCACTGATAGGTAAATTATTCCATTTGCTGAAAATGTTTTAAAGGCATAACAGGCAATTCCCTGTCTATTTTCTCATAGCCCATATTTGGGGGCACAGAAATGAATGGTTTTCCTAGGCTGGTGTCTTTCAGGGTATAGGATAGTAACATGCCTTTATCAAAAAAGTTTATATTGAATAATCATACACCATAATGAAAAAAATAACTGTTAAACCCAGCAAACCTGAAAGCAGTTATTATTATCAAAGCATATTAGCAGATTTTCATGATTTTTATCTATATTTTCAGTATTGCTTTATCATTTCATACCCTTGAAGTAAAAGTAAACTCCTGATTGAATATTTATCTGATGTAGACTCACATCCCAGAAGACTATTGGATATTAAAGAAATTGTTCAGTGAAAAAGAGGATCTCTGGAATACATGTAGAGAAGAGAAAACACAGACAGAAGCAGAAAATAGGAGCCAAATACAAGAAGGGAAAACCACAAGATGCAGAGATGTCAGAATGGAGTTAGAGGAAGAGGAGAGGAGAATTCCAGATCAAGAAACACAAAGAAAACTGTTGGAAATGGATGCAGCTCATGCTGAAACTATATTGGAACTTGAGAAAACTCGGGAAATGCTAATTTTGCAGCATCAAATTAATAACGATTATCAGGTAAGTGGAAAATCTGAGACATTTTAAAATGAAATATAAATATGTAACCCATTACATTGCCTCTCGTCATTTTAAAATCTAAAGCACGATTTCAGACAAACTTTTGTTTTGTCTTTTGGATAAAACGGGAAAGGTTTTAAATCCCTGCTAGATTTTAAATGCTAGCCAATGATGAAAGTAGCTATCACATCTAGGCCTGAAAATCCAATATTTTACTTGCAAAGCAGAATGTAGTGTTTAATTAATATTTTAATTAAAAAAAATGAGCTCTTGCCTTATGCTGGGCATCTAAACAGGTAACCAGAAAAAGGGGGGCAGCATGTAAACACTCTACTGCACATTCTAAGCCCATTGAAACCTGATCGTCTAAGAAAAAGAGAGGAGCAGCTGTGTCTGCTCCCCTGGATATACCAGACTCCATGCTTACCCATAGTTGGGTACATGACCTGTCACCCAAATATTGTGGCGGACTGTGAGTGGGGAGCTCTTTGGAATCTGGAATTCATCATAGAACCGCTTATCCATTCCCAGTAGAAATTAAAAAACTGAACCTGAAGAAAAAGACAAGGATGCAGAGAAAAACACATAACATTTTTTCTTAAAAAATATCTTTAATTTTCCAAAAATAAATAATCTTCAATCACAGCGTCCAGTGTGATCCACATCAATCACAATGAGCAATGATTACTGAACCCCATTGACTCCCACCAGTATAATGATGGATTCCCCAATAGGTGCTATATACGTAGTCCCAGAGTAAAGGACATCCATCATATGGACGACTCCTAGATACGAATGGGGCTTCCCTGCTCGCTTGTGTGCAAGAGGGAGGCTTGAGGGGAGTGGTTTGCATGACACAGCTGAGGTTGTGGGTGATCTTAAGAGCTGATCTGTAACATATTGTAACTCTTTAATGACCAAGACAAACTCTGCAGCTGTTTCTTTTGCATATCATAAGCACAGCTTGCTCCAGAAATTAATGAATGTCTAGGCTCCATAAAGTTTTTTTTTTTGTGATTAACTCGGTGTGAGGATTTTTTATGCAGTAACTGACACCATGCTGCCTAATAATATGTTGAGACAAACATCTGTCCGACTTGCATTTATTAAAATATTGTACCTGTTCTGACTTACATACGAATTCAACTTAAGAACAAACCCACAGTCCCTATCTCGTATGTAACCTGGGGACCACCTGTATAAGTATAGGTGCTGGCAGGTCTGTTGATATCTGTAAAATGTTTCAATGTCACCTTCAATGAAGTCAAATGATGCATTCATTCATAAATACTGTAAGTCAAATGGCAGATTCTATCAATGTGAACAAACTAGCTAGAGCTTTGCATACATAGCACTGGCTGGTGTTCACCCAGCAAATGTTTGTGAGCCTTATCCTATTTGCCTTCTTACAATGACAGCATTTTCTAAGTACTGTAAAGGTAAAAACTGTATTTTTCTATTAGTTATGATTTCATATTGTATTATAGTGATATCAAAGTTTGTGATCCATAAATACAAATTTGTTTTCCTGTTGTTTTTTTCCTATATTACTTCATTGACCCTATTATCAGGAAGAACTTAAGTCAGTAAAACTTAGAGCAGAGTGTGAAAGTCGAGAGAGAGAAGAACATGAGCACCACTATGAGGACAGATTGCTTAAGTGCAGTACTAGAATACAGATGTTGGAAGGTATCATGTTTAAATGTTATTTTGACTCCTAAAAATTGTAAAAAGCAAACAAAAGAATTGCAAATTTTGCTTATAATGACCAATGAGGTTTCAATTTTTGTTTAAAAAAAATCTGATTAATCTGGTTAATATGGGCTACAATATTGTGTACTCCAATAGTTTTCATTGGCTCCTGTGTTCCTATTAACCCTATATTTATTTAATAATTGCATTAGGTCAGATCAATAGGATTTATAATGATATATTGGAGGGTTCTTATAAAACTCTGTTTATTAAGAAAAACAAATTACTTCACTTTTCTACATTGTTGGCTTCATTGCAATGAAACAAAAAGCATATGACAGAATGCTGTTCCCCTCTGGTGCAATTTATCAGATTCACAGCCATCATAACCACATTATGTGGAGGATTTCAATTGCCTCTGAAGCATTTCACACTAGTAGGGCCATTCTCGAATTTTTCAATCTATTTATAGACGACTTTAAGAGCGCACATGCAGAGATGAATTTGTGCTGGGTGATCCATCAAACATGGAATGGATCTGGTCCAGGATTAAAAACATTTGTTAACAAAAGCAAATGACTTTAAAGAAATCTATTCCAGGTTTGCTGAATCACCCAGTTTCACTGATGAAAGTCTATCCTCTCCACCCTTGGAGAGCTTTAATAAATCAGGCCCTTTATAAAGAGTGAATGTACAAAAAAAAGTAACCTGAAGCGCTGTATTACCTAAAGGCTATGTAATTTCAGGACTGGCTGAACATATAAGTTTAATATTCTGATGAACATTCCATTATTTGTACCTATAAATAATTATTCCTATGAAAAGGTTTATTTATTTAATACGTCAATTCTTGTTGTGCATCTGATTTGATATATTGTTTTCTTTCAGCTCAGCTAAATGACATTGCATATGGTACAATTCCCTACAGACTTAATGTTGAAGAATCCTCTTCTCCTGATATTGGTATTTCTCCACCTCCAACTCTACAACGCGGTGAAACTCTGTTTGAGATTCATATTGGAGGGATCTGTTTCTCACCGCATGGAATGAGGGTTCTAGATGACCCACAGCCTGTCACCTTCTGTATTTATTCCCTGTATGACTTTGAGACACATGCAACCCCAGTTGTTACTGGAATTAGGCCACTGTATAACTTTACTTCTTGCTATGCTGTAACCCCAGATCCAGAATTTCTGCGCTACTTAAGGGTGGGCATCATGACAGTGGAGCTTTACCAAGTCATAGGTGGGGAGCACCATGAGTTGGCACGGGGCCGACTAAGGTTGGACACAGCTCTACAGAGCACAGACAGATGCCATGGCACTGTAACTATGACAGGTAAAATTCATATATTGTAGTACAATCTGCTTTCTATTGACCTATCTGCCAAAAGAAGAATGTTTTTACGTTTCATGGAATGACTTACTATACTAAATTTTATTATTTGTCTGCTGTCTTTGATTTCTGAGGTCAACACAAGGTTCCATACATTTATCAATATATATTTATGAAACCTCAAGTGATCTTCTTAACTTAACATTTGTCCATAAAATATGGTTCAGAACCCTTCTAGTGCAAACAGCATCTATAAATATGCAAACCGCAATTTTCTAGGTGTGTCTATGCATAGCTGGAGAGATCATTTAATTCTGGGGAATGCTATGATTGTTTAAGAACTTGGGACTTATTCTTCATAGCAGTAAATAGGGAGATAGCAGAGGTATTCTGGACAGTGATAGAGGGAAATTACATTTCCATGAAGATAAACTTATGGGTAATATTTGCAGCTTCAGTTATTTGTGGAATTCATAGTTGTCTTGCTGTTTCTGGCATTAGTCATGCATGACGTTAGTAATATCAAAGTAAAGTTACATTTCGATCTTTAACATTTCCTTAACATACTTGTTTCAGTTTCACTACTTGAAAAGTACAGAAAGTATGCACATAATGCCAAAATACCAAAAGAATATACAAAATTATACTTCCCCAAACCAGATGACCTGTAATATAAAAAGAAACAAAAACAATACAACTAGCTAAAACTTTGCATGGCATGCAATATATGATATACCATATTGCATGGAAAAACTCATGGCATGCAATATATGATATACCATATTGCATAGAAACTATATGAACCATTTAGTTCCCGCATTCTTTTCCCCTGCTTTATGTGCTCTATTTATACATTCTTCACCAATCAATTCTCCTGTTTTTGGTACAGATGGGTTGGAATCCCCATCAAGTGCCCATTCATAGTGTAAATTCTATACCTTCTTCACGCATCTGAACAAAAAAAAAAAATGGTCATATTGATGGGCCACTAATTTCCAAAAAATGATCTACCCAAAAAGCTACACATTATCATATTGGATTCAATAAGAAAAAGTGCATTAAACATTTTCAAAAGACAAACCAAACATATATGTTAAAAGAGTATTTGTTTTCTTAGATGCCTCCGGGGAAAATATGGGAGAGCTAGACTACTGGTTGCGGCTGCATGGACCCATGTCACATGCTCAGTGTCTGCAAAAGCAAAAAAGTAAAGCTAGGGTTTACTTATCTACTCGCAGACACACCAGGATTGGAAAGGTGAGCAGTAAAACAGTGGCAATAAGAAACTTAATAAACTGACAATATTAATCATATGCACCTGAATGAACAATTTACATTTTTATGATTCTCTCTTCTCTAGGCTGGACAATTAAACAATGGAAATCAGAATGCACTGATCATCCATATATGGGGTTGTAGACGGCTAAACACAAGCACTCTGGGGCATCAGCCAAGTCCCTATATAGTCTATCGCTTCTATCATCACCCAGACCATTCCAGTAGCATCATACCCTGTAGCAATAACCCACAATTTGGGGATGAAGCTATCTACCCCGTGCACTTAACTAATGATCTGGAAGGTTACCTGCAGAATGAATGTCTTTATATTTATGTGTTTGATGATGAAGAGCCCCAGCCAGGAGTTTACCTGGGGAAGGCGGAGGTGCCGCTACAAAATCTGGCCCAAGGTACCAGTATTCAAGGTAAGAGGTTCAAACAACATTGCTTGTTAATTTGATCAGCATTTATGTAAAAACAACTTTCAAACTAATACCAGTCTTACTGTTCTTCTTTCCAAGGTGATTTTGCACTTATAAACCCATGTGGTAAATGCGCAGGGTCAGTGCAGTTAAGTTTGGAGTGGAAATTTCCTTATCATGCTCCAGGAAAAAATCTTTGGGAATCAGTCACCAGAGGACAAATTGTTCAGAGAAAGCTTCACGAGCTTCCAAATTTGGAGGTAAGAAACATCACACTGACCCAGTTTACAAATCCTACCTTAATGATTCTTGTAGTCAAAAAACATAAAATTCCTACCAGAGAGTTCATTTTAGTTTGAATGGACTGCAAGACTTTCTACTTATGACATTTTACAGAGTTTCTAAATGATTTATAACTGATTTATTTAGTTTTATCAAGCATGTCATTTAAAGGTTTTGTCTTGATACTCCACCTTCTTGTATCTTCACCAACTACTTTTCCACCCATCAGAACTAAAAACTGACAGCTATATCCTGTCCAATGCCTAAAGAGTGCTGATATGTGAATATAGCTTGCAAACAATATGGGCCTGATTTATTAAAGGACTCAAATGCTGGAGATAATACACTTTCATCAGTAAATCTGGATGATCCAGCAAACCTGGAATGGGTTTCTTAAAAGACATTTGCTATTCGTTAGAAAATGTTTTCAATCCTGGACCAGATCCATTTCAGGTTTGCTGGATCACTCAGCTTCATCGATGAAAGTATATCCCATCCAGCTTTGGAGAGCTTTATTAAATAAGGCGCATTGTGGCAAAACAGGCTATTGTCACAAAGTTCCCTAGTTTACATTTTTTTTTAGTTTGTGTTAGTTTGACTTTTAGCCTCTGAGAATTTTAATAAATCAGGCCCTATATGTCTAGGGCTTCCTCCTCTACTCCCTATGTGCCAACATTTCCAGGACTAGCTGCCAGTTCAATAGTTTGGAAGCAGTCCATGCCACACTTCATTCATAATCATACTGTAACAGATGTATGTTCACAAAGTATTTTTTACAGGTACATCAAAGCAGTTAAAAAAAAATTACAAAACGTGTTCTTACTTATAACTGGGTATTAAGATTTTAAAGTAAAAATAACAGTGACTGTTGATCCAGGGAACATCCGATTGCCTCATGGAATCAGGAAGGAATTGTTTTCCCCTGTTGAAGCAAATTGGACCAGGGTTTTTTTTGCCTTCCTCTGGACCCAACTATGTCTTATAGATTTGGGATATGTTTATTTCCCTAGTGGTTGAACTTGATGGACTTATGTCTTTTTTCAACCTAACCTACTATGTACCTTATAGTCATAGACATTTAGTTAGGTGGAATGAAAGCCTCCAGGAGCTATTTGCCATACCTGGCAAGTATACACAATATGCACAACCTTGTAGAGCTGCAATGTCCACATTCCCCTTTTCATGAGGTTCATTATGAACAATTATGGCAAACCAAAAAAACCTAAAAATAAATATATATATATATATATATATATATATATATATATATATATAGACTCACCATGAAATGATAGTGTGACCATTAATTCTGGATGCATTACCTATAAAAATGGCATTACACAAAAACAATAAGGCTAGGTTAAAGATAACAGGCGTAACCTGTTAATTTCATTCTTGATGTGAAATAACTATTACTGAAATATCTCTTAACAGCAAAAATTGCCGAAAGGTGACTTAAGCAGATCCAGACCAACTAAATCCCGTAAGGCTGAAGATGATCTACATAATGGTGTTGGCTCTAGGAAGAGGGGAAAAAAAGATGTTCACATAACAGATGTACATCAGCGAGAAATAATACAAGATCCCCATGTATCTGAACACCACAACGATGACATGGACACAAGTGTGCAGGTATGTGAGCTGGAATTTTTCAAAACTTAGTATGTAGAAAATTGAATTTTAGTCAACATTGTTAATAACTTGTTAGATTAAAACAAAAGGTTTAGTATAAAATGGAGGTGTCTGTTAAGAAAATTTGAACATTTCCTGGGAATAAAGTTCAATGTAAATGGTTTTTATTACAGTAGAGTTATCACATAGGTATACAGGTAGTTCCTGGGTTACATATGGCATAGGGACTGTAGGTTTGTTCTTAAGCTGAATTTGTATGTAAGTTGGAACAGGTACAATATTTTATTAAATGCAATTGCGACAGATGTTTGTCTCAACATATTATTAGGCAGCATGGTGTCAGTTACTGTATAAAATTCTCACTGAGAGATATTCACAAAAAAAGCAAGAAAAAAAAACATTTATGGAGCCTAGACATTCATTAACTTCGGGAGAAAGCTGTGCTCTGATTTGCAAAAAGAAACAGCAGTTTGTCTTGTCTTGATGTTGTAGAAGAGATCACCCACAACCTCAGCTGTATTTAGCAAAAGATTTCTTCTGCAAGTCATGCAAAACACCCCCTCCCCCTTATCAAGCCTCTGTCCTGCGCACGAGCGAGCAGATCCTCCATATGTCAGATGTCGTTAATTTGGGGACAACCTGTAATTACTTACTGATAATGGCATCTGCTGCAATAACAATGTCCATGCAATGCAATATAATGTTCAGCCAAAACAACCCTTGGAATTTGTTTGTTTTAGAGTTTTGTTGTAGAACAAGAAGAATCACAAGGACAGGCTGAAGAAGTAATAAATGAAGACATGAATGAGTCTGATCATGAAACAGTCTCTGTGCATTCTGAAAGATTTCTAAAAGAAAATGGTAATGTGGCTGCTATCAATTGATATTTGATCATTTATAATTCATTAGTAAGTAAAACCTATTTTTTTTTTTTAAGACGTGAGCAGTGGCAAAGATGATGATGATGATGACATGATTATAGTGGCAAAACCTTCAGTTCCATATAAGTTGGTAAGCACATGAAATAAGAGCAGATTATCTCTAATGTGTGTTCTCACACTTGCTAAAGGTTGCAGCAATAAATCAAAATAAAGGCTTAAGTTTTTTTGGGGACTTGGTTGTTCACAGTTGTCATATCTGACTGCAAAATGGTCACAAATTACGCATGGTTGAGTCATTCATGATACCAGCAGCAATGATGTTAAAGGTTATTTTAGACATTGGCACTAGCTGGTTATGGGGTACTCTTTGAAGTCATTGTTTTTCAGCAGGAACATTTTCAAGATTTAGGATATCACTGGGTATAACTCCCGGGTCCCAGCTATAACTAGAATGGCAGGGATAATTGCAAAACAGAATACTGAGCTAAAACAAAGGACCAAGAAATTGTTTTTGTTCAGATGCTGTCCTAGTAACAGATTTTACATAGTGGTGATATGGTTGCATATGCTTGAGCTACATTCTCAAAGTAAGCCAGCATGTGAGTCTTTTGCATACCAAGGAAAAGTATACCCGGCACAAAGAGAACAATTTTCTTTAGTTTCCTTTAAAGGGAAAGGAAATAATAGTTAAGATAGATTTATTGGCCATGCAGTAAACAGATTTACTTATATCTGCTAATTGTTAAGCTTTTAGGTCCAAAACAAACCATTTATAGCACATAATGTTTCATAAACAAGTTAACTATTTGGAAACAATTGTAGCAGATTATTTTTTTTTATGTATTTATGTATGCAGTACAATCTGAATTAAAGCATTGTCCCAGTGTGTTAGGAAAGTCCATAGCAGCTACATAGCGAAAACTTAAATTGCCTAACAAGGACAGTCCTTACTATGTCATGAACTTGTTTTAGAAAACAAACACGCTCCTCTGCTTTATCTGCAATATCTGTACGCAACAATTTTTCTTTTTTTTCTTTTTACTAAGCCATCATCAAAGATCCGTATAGAAATTGCCTCCCTGACACTGGATCCATGTTCTGATGTGGTGGCTGATGAATCAGTAGAGAGAGTGTTTGTGGAGTTTAATTTTGCCGGTGTTCCTGCTAAAGAGACAGAAACTCCATTGTCACTTTGCAAACCTATTAAAGGAGAAGAGATATATTACCACTTTAGCAAAGGTATGAGAAATGTCACAAGGTAAATTGTTTTTTCTTTTTTTTTAAATGTGGTCCTGTGTACTTCTTTCCCATCATATAATTTATTACAATTTCACTAACATTTTATAAGACATTGAGATTGTAAACTAATAATTTTTCTATTCTCTGCAGTAATACACCTTGATGGCAAAGAAAATGAAGATCGCAGACATTTCCTTTACATGCTTTTGGAGGGATCAGACGCTAAAGGAAAAAGATTAAAGTAAGGCTTTTGATGTAACCTATAGGTACAAACAAAGAATGTTCTATTGGGAACACAGGAGACCACTGGGGTATAAACCTTGTCCATAAGAGAAAAAACATTAGCCTCCTTGCTTTCCCCTGTTATAGGTATGTTCTGTAATAAAGTGTAGTGGTAAGGTAGTAAAATGTGAGGGAGCAGCCTGAAAACAAAAAGGACAGATATGAAGATAAAAAGGAATCCCTAATAAGAAAGACCGAAAACCCCACTAGATCATGTATACCGGATTGTGCTCTCCAACAAAGGAAGTGTGAGCGTTTCCATAAAAGGAGGGTTAGGCATTCCAGGCAATATCCTAGAAGCATGGTCAAGTATATCAGCAACAGTTACAGACATTAGAGTTAACCAAATGAACTTGACTGGGACACAAGTAAGACATTCAAAAGGGCCATAGTGAAGATCAATTAAGACTGTAGTATTGCTTTGATTCAATATGGAGCCAAAAAATACAGAACCTTTTCCTTATTTCTAGAGAAGTTTGCAACTAATGGACTTCAAGTCTGATAACTCCAAACATAATCAACATAGTAAGAGTGACTGAAGGGGGGATAATGGCTGCTAATGGTAACCAGTCAGCCTGGAGAAAGAGGTAGTAGATTAGGCATATAAAGAAAGTCCTTGTGACTGACAATATAGTACAGACAAATAGTCCTGGAACAAGCACAGCATTCAAAAGCGTGTGCCATATTTAGGGTTCAAAAAAATTAGGATAAACTGCAATCTTGCACAAAATGCAACATCTAGGTTCCCCAAGATGACTTTCAAAGTTGTACAATAATTTAAAAATAAAAAAGAAAGCACTTTTTATAAAAAATCTACATGTGAGTGGCTGAAAGCTGCAAATGAGTAATTAGAGACATAATGAAAGAGGAAATCTGTCTAAAGTAAAGTTATAAAGGATATGTGGGCCAGAGACTTAGTTAAAATAGAGGATCCAATTACTGGAAGGATGCATGAATTAGTGATTTACATAAAGCACCTTTATGTTCTATGGAGAGGGGAGGAGGAGGATGCTGTACCCTCTCTGCCTTCACTTCAAAATGATCCTTCTTTGTCAGTGGATCCTCCAGGTCAGTTGATAGTAAGACAGACGACAAGCGCTGTACAGACTCTAGTTTCTTGTCCAATGTTGGCCCCGAGGCGATTATCAAACGAGAATCTTCTGACGTATGTACGTAGTCTAAGACACTGTTTATTTTTTTGTGCACCATGAAGGTTAAAATTTACAGTAGTAAGTGATCCAATGAATGAAGAAGATGATGAATGTCGGGATGTTGGTTATGCTTATTTAGACTTGCAGCATCTATTACGAAGATCTGTAGAGCCAGCAGAAGAAACTCTTCAGAGTGAGTGAAAACTTTTTTATTAATAAAGTTTTAATAGCTGTCCTTCAGGAATGCATTTGCTTTTTTATTCATGAAACTTGTATTTTGTCTTTATTTCAGTAATGGATATATCAGACCCCAGACAAATAATTGGATCTCTACATGTGATAATAGAGGCCAGAGAAGCTACTCGGGCTGTACTTAAAGAGAAAAGGACCAACAGACTATCATCACCTTAATAAACTAAATATATATATATATGTAGAACATGCTGCACTCCGCACTCCAATGTACAGGATTTGAAGTACATATCAGAATAAAGCTATCACTGCTCAGGGATTTAAATTTTATTATCTGGATTGGTTTGTGCATTGTATAGTAAAGTGTTCTAGAAGGACTTCCTTTTTTTTAAATGATCTCATGTATGGCCAAGTGAATGGAAGTCTTGGAACAGACTCAGAAGACTCAAAGGAATTACATCACCAGCAGAAATTGATTCTATTGTCTGGCAAAGAAAAATCTGAGCCAGCTTTTTTGAACTACTGGAAATCAGGTAGTTTACACAAGTGTGTGTATGTACAAGGGGTCTTCAAAAAGTTTCTGAACATTATTTTGTTGCAAACAGTGAAGGCAAGAGGAGAAGTAATTGGTCATGTGACTAATCTGTATGGCAAGGTCAGCCGGATTGCCAGACAGACTTGTCACACTGTGGTGAAGATGGCTGTGAAACGTATAAATTGCATCAAAAAAGGAAGCATTTTGTGTTGTTGCATGATAACTCCCATCCCCCCACTGTAGCTCACACATTGGAAAACCTCTGACAAAGTGAAAAGTTATGTGACACCAAGCTTATAGTCTGTATTTAGTGTCATCTGATTTCCACTTATCAATATTTTGGTATCCTAGTGCCACATACATTTCATTATAAGTCTACATTCTTTCTTAAATTCCACTGGACTTTAAAGGCATCAATTGTAATTAAATTCCAGTTCATTTCTGCATTAAAACCAGAATTTATTAAACATGAAAAAAATGACATGAAATGTACAGTTCATCTTGAACAACCCTAAAAGTACAGTGCATGAAAATAGATAAATTTAGTCCCATTTTTTTTTTGACGTGTTTTACTGGTCTCTCTTCCTGGGATATCAGAAAAGTACTGCAACACACACAGTCAACAAGAGTTTTATACAATATTAGCATATAATAATACCTTCTTATTTAATCTATAGTTATACAAACACACTAGATAATTACACTTGGGAAACATGTCACAGAACACAGCAGAACTAATAAAAAGTAATAAAAAAAATCTACTATGCTTGAAGCATCTTAAACAGTTAAATATAATATACTTCTTCACCATTTATGATATATGGCAAGATGTGAAAAGATTTAGAAGTATATTATACTTACATGTTTATAATTCTTCAACCATAAGGGATTTCCAATTGCTTCTGTGAAGTTCAACTATATTCTGTGACATGTTTCCCAAGACCCATCAATGGACAGACAGTCCAAATTTTATTAGGGTGCTATACATCAAGTGTAAAAAAGTGCTGCAATTTATAATACAAAGAGTTTAAGAATGTGGAAAATTTTTGAAGAACACATATATCTTCCATAAGGTTTAAGAAACATATTTCTCAGAGTAGAAATAAAAAAAACTTTCATATAAACTTTGCAACTTTGCACAGTATATCTACTTACACAATATGGAATTGCCCTGAAAATAAACAGCACACAGAAACAGGAAAATAAGATATCACAATGACTTTTCTGCTAATTGATGAATTGGCTTATTGGATGATATTGTTTTTCCTGGGTTTGAGAAGATTAGTTGGCAATTTGCACACACATAAAAAAAATCTACAGAATCTGAGGAAGTGGCACAAGGTTTATAATAACTTAATATCATATTAGATATAAAATCCAAATATGGGAAAATATAATAAAATATTTTTATTTAAGTGGTGTGTTTTTTATTTTAAAGGGGTCCAAGTAACCCATAAAACTAGCTCACCATTAAAGAGATGGTCACCTATGTATCTAATGCTAAAGCGTTCAGTAACTGGTAACCAATTTGGAGGGGCTGCATGCCCACTGCTCCATTACTATGACACCAGCCCAAACATTTGAATAATAAGCAAGGTAAAAAATGTACAATTGTCTATTTTGCTTACTGCTTTTTCTGAACTAAGACATACACTGCAACATTGTCATATCAATATTTGTCAAATGCAGAAGGTAATAGTTATATTGCACAGAATGCAAATAAACTTCTATCACAAAAGGAGAATCTATATTTAGAAAACTGACCACAGAGCTAGCATATAGCAGAACAGAATTCAACACTACAATGACCTATTTAAATTCATATCAGAGTAGAAAAGAATACTATAGCATTTATCATATTCAGCAAGACTCATCTTCTAGCACATTGCCTGAATTAGAAGTCAAGTTTGTCTGGTAAACCGGAGTTAACATGTCGATTCCCTCTGCAGTTGTATATAATGAAATAGGGCATGATTGAGATATAGCTGTTACAGACTGATCAATTTCAGAGTACATATGTGGCTCCTCAAGGTCTTCTCTACTCTCTTCCATGATAGAGGCATCTGGAAGTGTTGGAGTGTCCTGAAGTTTGGTTGTATTATTCTCGGAATTCTAAAATAAGGATAAAAGAATTATGATTTTTTTTTTTTTGCTTGTACTAAGAACAAGGCCACACAAAGAGTTCAGTAGATCTCCATTGGGGAAGCATACTAACTAGGCACCCCTGCCTGCTTGAACCCCTAGTCTGATTCACTTATGATCCCTGATTTATTAAAACTTTCCAAGACTGGAGAATATATACTATCATATACTATATTGGGTGATCCAGCAAACCTGGAATTAATTTCTTCTTCTTCTTTGTTAATTTACATACATATTACATAGTCCTTGCAGATTTCATTTTGCAATGACGCCCCTGATTACACTGTAATGCCAACAGTCTTTGATTCAATATGAAAAATATACAAATATAAAAACTAGCTAAGGGGCATCTTCAAAGCAACAAAATTGTGGATAGCAATGATTGACTTTTTCTATTATATAGTGGAAAGAAATATGGTACTTACATGTGACACAGCTGTTTTGTTTGTCTTTGGTTTACCTAAAATAAATAGTATAAAATATTTTAAAATGTAATAACAACATAAACATATACATGTACATACTGTATACTAAAATAGTGAAAAATGGAAATTATAATAAGGCTATGTACACACATGCAAAAATTGTAGTTTGAAAGGATCTGTCACAATCCTTTCCAATGACAAACGACTGCGAGATGCGCTGCTCTGTGGAGAGGGGTGGGGAGAACGATGGAGCACCCTGCTGTGCTCTCTCCACTTCCATTACGATCGTTCAAGAGCACCACATGGCATAACTTATCATTGACATGAAGATGAGAACATTTAGCACAAGATGGAGAAAGTCTGTGCTGTTCAGGATTAGCCACATACTAAAAACAGGAAGTTCTAGTGGTCTGCAGGATGTCATTATAATTTTGCTGGTCCTGAGGAACCCTAATGGATTCTTTGTTAATAGAAAACACTGTGTAAAATACTTTGTGGTAAAGTGAATAAATAAAGACTTAATGGTGCCTACTCAGACAACAATAGTATCAAGACAAGTTTTTTTTATATAAGTTTTCATTTCTTTTTAGCTGGTTGATTGCAGGTAAACTAAGGTATTAGAACATCTTTGGATTTGGTTGAAAAGGGTCAGAAACAGTCAACTAATGTATACGGATCACTTTATTGTGTAAAAACACAAACAAAAATAGAACTAGAATTGCTGTTTCTCATGAGTAATCTCATTGTAAAATCATAGCTAAGTATTACCATAGGGAGTAGGGGACTTAGGATCTTGATAACTTTTTATGTTTATAGAATGTTCACCGGGGTGAAAAAAAATAGATATAGAAAGAGATTGAACCGGATTCGCTCTGAATTTTTTAGCAGGATTCCCCAATTTGAACACAAACTTGTCATAAAAGGACTCAATAGTATGAAATTTTGCCAGGTCGAAGGTCTACTGAATGTACTGTGTAGTAATGGCCAAACTTGCCCTAACATTCCCCAGCAAATGGGCAGTTATTACCCTGGCAAGAAGGATGAGGGTGCCTAGTCCACCTGCTAAGTCAATACTTGCCCACATGCCCCACAGCATCAGGTAGTTTGGGGGGATTCTCTGAGAATTCAGAGATTCCCCCTCAAAGCCGGTGGATACACTTCTTGTTCTACAAACAAAGAATGATATACCAAACTATACCTAAAATGTTTTGGCTCTTATTATCCTACTAGGATAATAATTTCTTCAAGTTTAGAAAATTTAAGATTGAAATAGATTACCCACCCCATGCTAAAGTAATGTTCAGGTCATTTATTTATGTTTGATCCGAGAACTGCCATTGTAACAGCATCCCCCACTACTGAGTAAAGACTTTACTAAAATCTGCCTGAACCTGTACAGCTTTACATGTTCAATTACACCTGTATAGAACTTTATAAGTAACTTAGGAAAATATTGTCTGCATTGATCTGCTGATCTTTATTTATTAAAATAGGCAAGGCATACCAAAGTTACATTTAGAATGTTTGTACTATACCTTCAGTTGTATATTCAGGTGTTGTTGTAGAGGTCATTAAAGTGGATAGAATTGTAGGTTCTGCAAAATAAAATGTTTTGAATGAAAATATTCTAGTTAAGGATCATCTGAATGTATTTTTCTCAAATTTTAACCCTGCCCCATACAAAAAAAAAATGCTGCTAATATATACTTAGTATTTGTGAACTCAATGTTTTTTACATACATACCTTATCCTCGGAATCCACTATACAAGGCAGTTATTTGATCATTTAAGTATTTATTTTTATCACTTAAAGAGAAAGTAAACTGAATATTGCCCAAAACAAAAAAAATGCATTTTTCTGAGTTT
>NC_092863.1:34290284-34291473 GCF_032062135.1 Pyxicephalus adspersus | reverse complement strand
TATATATATATATAGCAGAGTCATCACCCTTTAAGTCCAAGTCGAGTCCCAAATCAAGTCTCAAGTCACCAAGCATTCTTCCAAGTTGAGTGCCAAGTCAAGTTTAATCCCTATTTGTCCCCATATAGAAGCAGAGCTCTGGTACTATTCTTGAGCACAGGATCACATTCTAAGTCCACGGATTTCTCCTCTGACAGCTGATGGGGGAATGAGGAAGGAAGTGAGGCTTCTGTAACACCACCCCCTACCGCCCCCTTCAGCTATCAGAGGAGAAAACTTAGAATGCAAGAAAGGTGGGGAGAAAGGTGGTGTTATGTTACAGAAGACTCACTGCCTACCTTTCTTGCATTCTAAGTTTTCTCCTCTAACAGCTAAAGGAGGAGGGGGTAGGAAGGCTTTGTAACAGAAGCCTCACTGCCTTCCCCCTTTCCCCCCTCAGCTGTCAGCAGAGAAAGCAAGTCATGAGTCGAGTTGCAAGTCGTTCATTAAGTGACTTAAGTCGGACGTGAGTTCAAGTCGCACGGCTTGAGTTCCAACCTCCGACAGATAGAGAGATATATTTAAGATAGAGATTAAGATAGAGATTTATATTTATGTAAACAATAGACAATTCCATTGCCACTATTGCACTTTTAGTCGCCAGGATCATGTAGACACAATAATTGAAAAAGTCAGAAGGCCTTATCTGCATACATGTTCCACATCTGTAATGTAATGTATTCTTGAGAAAAGGTTTAGGGTGACAATTAAAGTTCATTTAAAGAAGGTAAGTAAAAAAAAATCATAATTTTTTCATGACAGGGAATTATTAAGATACTATGCTATAGAAACTCTTACCAGATATTTTGACCAGTACTGATTGACTTGGTAAAGAATCAATACATCTATCAAATATCTCCACAGTATAAATGCAAAAGTATTTGCCAGCAATCTCATTGCCAGACATATTTATTCCATAAATTGCATTTGTGTGAATCAGTTTGTGAGGTTCTCCAGTTTCTACTTTATAGAACAATGTCTTTTTTATTGTTGCACCATTGGGAAGAGAACAAGTCATAGTTAACGAATCTCCTATGTTGTACATAGGAAGTATAGGAGTCATAAAAATGCTTGGTGCTGATGGCTTATCTGCAAGACAAAGCATACACATTTTTATACATGAGAAATCTGAACATTACCAGTTCTATTA
>NC_092863.1:34275246-34288696 GCF_032062135.1 Pyxicephalus adspersus | reverse complement strand
CAGTAACTCATACTTGAGCAATGGAGGAAAATAGGACAATTGGCATGTATTAGCATGTACGTACTTAACTTTGCCCCATCACTCCTACCTTCCTCAACCTGTCATTCTGAAAATTATAAATATGACCTCTTAGCAAAGGTCTTATATGGGTTGTATGATGGTACAAGATGTAAGAATGACATATTTTCCTTTAGAAAAATCTGATGTAAAATATGTAAAGGCCTCAACATCTACAAAGTACATATGTGTGTGCAAGGCACATCGTTTCCTTAGTAGTTTTACAATTCTTTTGAGGGGAGTAGCTGGTGAGCATTAAAGCGCTCCTTGTCTGCTTGTTATAAATATTGGGGAGATTCTAAAAGAAATCCTTACTGCAAAATAAAGAATTCTTACTCCTGGTACACTTTACAACAAGAGCACATCTACTGAAAGCCCACAATAGCCATCTGCTTATTGATTGGATTATTTGTAAATTAAAACAATAAACTAGGGTAATCCTTATACCTTCACTTACCAATGAACATATTTGTATATGGAAACATACTGTAACCTGTAAATACAAATAACAGATGTTATACAAAATGCATGTCATTAAATATATGCTGAAATGTAATAAAAAGTGATCAACTGGGTTTAAAAGAGAAGGAAAAGGAATGCTCTTCCATCCTTCTTTGCCTTTTAACTTTTTGCATTGGTTTCAAAGGAATAGGATTTTTGCACATTACCAGAGATAAGGAATTGATAATGTGAAGTTGTACCAGAAAAGAGGTGAATCATCGAATCAATAAAAAAATACTATTAAAAAAAATTGTCAGAAGCATAAATTGGCATTGACTTTACGCACACTGGCAACATTAGACATATTTACTGTACAACACTCAGCCATAAACTTTTTTATTTTGCAGCTTTATAACTATAATAGTATTTTACATACCGGTACCTTATCCTGGCTGACTAACATTAAAAGCAGAAGGACACACTTTCATTTCTCTATGCACACACATACCCATGTTACTTGTATCCTTATTAGGTATGTTTTTTTGCATGGGTCAACACATTTTTTTCAAATAATAAAAATTAATTACCTGGGATAAAGTATAACTCTTTCTCTATTACTAGGATGAGCAGGCGATCTTTGCAAAGTTGTGTTGGCTTTGAAAATTCTTTGTTGTTGTTTGTGAGTTTAAGAAAAAATATGTACATTTTATATTTTAAAAAAATATGGAAATGAACCTAATTTTCACCATTTTGAAAATTAATTTATGGGAATTTGTAAAAATAGGTTAACAAAACACATAGTTTCATGTTAATCAACTATATTCATGAAAATTTTTTTCAAAGCCACTTGAGAATTTATTAAGTTAATTGTAAAATACCTAAACATAGCATTGGCACCGAGATTGCTAGGGAGAGGGGGTGGGGGCAGGGGGAACGGTGATAATATATTACAGTTGAAAATAACGTCATTTCTCCATATATGAAAAAGTAAAAGTATGGTCGCTAGAACACCTTTTGTAGCTGCCTGTCAAGTTTTTAGGTTTATTGCAAAGCAGTAGTGGTAATTTGCTTTACCATTGGGGATAAGTTTTGTCAGTTCCCTCAAATTTGTGATTTAGATACACATAAATAGCTGGACATTAATAACTAGACTGTAAAAATCCTCAATGATTGACTGTATGGGTGTTCATATATTACAGTAACGCTCTGCCTTGATAGAGAGTTCCCCCCAGAAGGTTGGACATCTGTACTACTTACTTACCGGCCAATCACCTTAAGTAGTCATCTAGGTCTCCAAATGCAGGTTCCCTCTAGCAAGAACTTCCCTGCTAATCCCCAGGGCACCACACAGTCCCTACAGGGAAACTTACTTGGGCCACGTATTCATCACTAAGGCTATGTAATTCTAAGGCAATTTTAAGGAAATTCTTAGCCGTTATGAGTTGTCGGGCTCATCTCGGATGATAATCTGACATGCGTACAGAGGTCATTTGATAATGTTCATGGATCTTTCCTGGAATATCCATGAATGACAGATGAATGATTGCAATAGAAGTGAAGGGAGAAGAACGCAGTGGGTTGCCGATTGCTCTCCCCCCCCCCCCCTCCATAGAACTGAATGGAGCTGTATTTACAGCCACTATTCATTCATCCTTCTGGAAATGTTTGTGAAAGATTGTCTACAACAATAATCAATTGTGTGTACATAGCCTAAGTGAATCCTGACAAAAGTTTGTTAAAATCAATGAATTCATAAAATAATTAATAGGGAATAAACTGTGAGGGTCCCGGTGAGTGGGTTTGGATGCTTTTAAACAAATAACTACCACTATACTACAACAGCAAATTTACTAACCACTACAACAGCAATTACACATACAGAAACATGCTTACATTTATAGGTATTAACAGAGTAAAATGTACAAAAGTGATCACACACTATAAAGCATGCTCACAAACTCTTTTTTTGGAAATATATATTTACAATAGTCAGCAACTGGTAAAAAGTGGCATCCACTAGGCATAAACACATAATTTAGACCTTGCTATGTATCATTTTATACTCCAGTTTGTACACATATTCTGCTGTAAAGCTTAAAAAGTTAAAAAGTTACCTGACATGGATGATATATGTGTACTCATCTTATTATCAGGAACACCCTGAGATGTCTACAAAAGACAGACACACTTCCTTCTTGTTATTATTATATTGCATACCGTAGTTCTGCAAAAAAAAAAAAAAAAAAAGTAATACTTGGTTAAGTTTTTTTAAAATGTTTGAACATCGCCTAAATTTAACTGTAGTCGGTAGCACTTCTGAGCAGCTAATGTTTTTTTACCAGATGTACACCTAAAAATAACGTGTTGTACTGACTTAGAAACCAATGGCGTGATAGTAAAAAATGAAAAAACAAGTAAGCCAAGTAAGAATTACTAAAATAAATAAGAGATGTATAAAGTATAACAATGAATTTGCAATTAACTTGAACTACCTGCCAACTATATGTACATTATGGCATATTATTTTTATTTATATTTGCTGTTTACGAGTGCAGCAATCCAAGTTGTGACATTGTTGCCTCTTTTACCCTAAATTAGCTCTGTTACTGTGTTGGAGAATATATTGGCCCCGTACATTGGTATGCCCTTTACTTTTTCTCCCCATGGATTTAGTTGAGAATTGTTTAATTAGTACAGCTTGTTCGCAACATACCTACATGGATGATTTATTGACCCTGATTTATGAAAGCTCTCCAAGACTGGGGAGAATACACTTTCAGAAGTGAACTGGGTGATCCAGCAAACCTGGAAGAGACAAGCGGAAGAGTCCGAACATGAAACAGTCCCTGTGCATTCTGAAGGATTTCTTAAAGAAAATGGTAATGTGGCTGCTATCAATTGATATTTGATCATTTATAATACATTAGTAAGTAAAACGTTTTTTTTTTTCAAGATGTGAGCAGTGGCAAAGTTGATGATGATGATGATGATGATGATGACATGTTAATAGTGGCAAAACCTTCAGTTCTATATAAGTTGGTAAGCACATGAAATAAGAGCAGATTATCTCTATTGTGTGTTCTTAGACTTGCTAAAGGTTGCAGCAATAAATCAAAATAAAGGCATAAGTTTTTGGGGGGACTTGGGTGTTCACAGTTGTCATATCTGACTGCAAAATGGTCACAAATTACTCATGGTTGAGTCATTCATGATACCAGCAGCAATGATGTTAAAGGTTATTTTAGACATTGGCACTAGCTGGTTATGGGGTACTCTTTGAAGTCATTGTTTTTCAGCAGGAACATTTTCAAGATTGATAGATTTATTGGCCATGCAGTAAACAGATTTACTTATATCTGCTAATTGTTAAGCTTTTAGGTCCAAAACAAACCATTTATAGCACATAATGTTTCAAAAACAAAGTAACTATTTGGAAACAATTGCAGCAGATTTTTTTTATGTATTATTATGCAGTACAATCTGAATTAAAGCATTGTCCCAGTGTGTTAGGAAAGTCCATAGCAGCTCCAGAAAACTTAAATTGCCTAACAAAGACGTCCTTACTATGTCATGAACTTGTTTTAGAAAACAAACACGCTCCCCTGCTTTATTTGTAATATCTGTACACAACAATTTTTTGTTTTTTTTTAAGTAAGGCTTTTGATGTAACCTATAGGTACAAACAAAAAATGTTCTATTGGGAACACAGGAGACCACTGGGGTATAAACCTTGTCCATAAGAGAAAAAACATTAGCCTCCTTGCTTTCCCCTGGTATAGGTATGTTCTGTAATAAAGTGTAGTAGTAAGGTAGTAAAATGTGAGGGAGCAGCCTGAAAACAAAAAGGACAGATATGAAGATTAAAAGGAATCCCTAATAAGAAAGACTGAAAACCCCACTAGATCATGTATACCGGATTGTGCTCTCAAACAAAGGAAGTGTGAGCGGTTATAAAAAATCTACATGTGAGTGGAAAGCTGCAAATGAGTAATTAGAGACATAATGAAAGAGGAAATCTGTCTAAAGTAAAAGTATAAAGGATATGTGGGCCAGAGACAGTTAAAATTGAGGATCCAATTCCTGGAAGAGAGCCATATCACATAGAGAATACACACCTCATTTTTGTATTAGTGAACTAATAAAAGGGGTAGTCTCCAAAAAGAAGATCTAACTTTTTCATACATTATCCAAAAAAACTGTTTTACACCATTAATTTACAATTTTTACCCCCAATTTACACATTTTTTCATTTGATTCGATAAAAAAATCTATGAATTAAGAGTATACCTTGATTCACCTATTTTCAAATTAAATTCAGTGTAACAAATGTGTAAATTTGGGGTAAAAGTTGAACTGTTTTGCCTGAGACTCAAGTGTAAGGCTGCATACACACCTGCAATTATTGTTGTTGGAAAGGATCTTTCACAATACTTTCCAACGACAAAAGACTGCAGGATGCACGAATTAGCGATGTACATACAGCACCTTTATGTTCTATGGAGAGGGAAGGGGGAGATTGCTGTACTCTCTCTGTCTTCACTTTATTACGATCCTTTGTCGTCCGTGGATCCTCCAGGACGGTTGATCGGAAGACAGACGACAAGCGCTGTACACACTCTGGATTCTTGTCCAATGTTGGCCCCGAGGTGATTATCAAACGAGAATCATCTGAAGTATGTACGTAGCCTAAGACACTGATATTTATTTATTTTTTTGTGCACCATGAAGGTTAAAATTTAAAGTAGTAAGTGATCCAATGAATGAAGAAGATGATGAATGCCGGGATGTTGGTTATGCTTTTTTAGACCTGCAGCATCTATTACGAAGATCTGTAGAGCCAGCAGAGTGAGTGAAAACTTTTTTATTAAGTTTTTAATAGCTGTCCTTCAGGAATGCATTTGCTTTTTTATTCATGAAACTTGTATTTTGTCTTTATTTCAGTGATGGTTATATCACACCCCAGACAAATAATTGGATCTCTACATGTGATAATAGAGGGCAGAGAAGCTGCTCGGGCTGTACTTAAAGAGAAAAGGACCAACAGACTATCATCACCTTCTATCTAATAAACTAAAAATATATATATGTAGAACATGCTGCACTCCGCACTCCAATGTACAAGATTTGAAGTACATGCATTGTGCATTGCATAGTAAAGTGTTCTAGTAGGACTTCCTTTTTTTAAAATGATCTCATGTATGGCCAAGTGAATGGAAGTCTTGGAACAGACTCAGAAGACTCAAACGAATTACATCACCAGCAGAAATTGATTCTATTGTCTGGCAAAGAGAAATTTGGGCCAGCTTGTTTGAACTACTGGAAATCAGCTAGTTTATACAAGTGTGTGTATGTACAAGGGGTCTTCAAAAAGTTTCTGAACATATTTTTGTTGGAAACAGTGAAGGCAAGAGGAGAAGTAATTGGTCATGTGACTAGTCTGTATGGCAAGGTCAGCCGGCTTGCCAGACAGACTTGTCACACTGTGAAGAAGATGGCTGTGAAACGTATAAATTGCATCAAAAAGGAAGCATTTTGTGTTGTTGCATGATAACTCCCATCCCCCACTGTAGCTCACACATTGGAAACCCTCCGACAATTAAAGTGGAAAATTATGTGACACCAAGCTTTTAGTCTGTATTTAGTGTCATCTGATTTCCACTTATCAATATTTTGGTATCCTAGTGCCACATCCATTTCATTTTAAGTCTACATTCCTTCTTAAATTCCACTTGACTTTAAAGGCATCAATTGTAATTAAATTCCAGTTCATTTCTGCATTAAAACCAGAATTTATTAAACATTAAAAAAATGACATGAAATGTAGTTTATCTTGAACAACCCTAAAAGTACAGTGCATGAAAATAGATCAATTTAGTCCCATTTTTTTTTGACGTGTTTTACTGGTCTCGCTTCCCGGGATATCAGAAAAGTACTGCAACACACACAGTCAACAAGAGTTTTATACAATATAAGCATATAATTATACCTTCTTATTTAATCTATAGTTATATAAACACACTGGCCCTGATTTAATAAAGGTCTCCAAGGCTGGAGAGAATACACTTTCATCAGCCAAGCTGGGTAATCCAGCAAACCTGGAATGGATTTCCTAAATGTCATTAGCTTTTTGTTAGCAAATGTTTTCAATCCTGGACCAGATCCATTTCAGGTTTGCTGGATCACTCAGCTTAGCTGAAGAAAGTGTATTCTCTCCAGCCTTGGAGAACGTTAATAAATCAGGGCCACTAGATAATTACACTTGGGAAACGTCCCAGAACACAGCAGAACTTTACAGAAGTAATAAAAAATCTCCTATGGTTGAAGCATCTTAAACAGGTAAATATAATACACCTCTTCACCAATTATGATATATGGCAAGATGTGAAAAGATTTAGAAGTATATTATACTTACCTGTTTATAATTCTTCAACCATAAGGGATTTCCAATTGTTTCTGTGAAGTTCAACTATATTCTGTGACATGTTTCCCAAGACCCATCAATGGACAGACAGTCCTAATTTTAATAGGGTGATATACATCAAGTGTAAAACAGTGCTGCAATTTATAATACAAAGAGTTTAAGAATGTGGAACATTTTTGAAGAACACATATATCTTCCATAAGATTTAAGAAACATATTTCTCAGAGTAGAAATATGCACAGTATATCTACCTACACAATATGGAATTGCCCTGGAAATAAACAGCACACAGAAACAGGAAAATAAGACTGCTCCTTGAAGACAGAGATATCAATGACGTTTCTGCTAATTGGCTGAATTGGCTTATTGGATGCTATTGTCTTTCCTGGGTTTGAGGATATTAGTTGGCAATTTGCACACACAGAATCTGAGGAAGTGGCACAAGTTTTATAATCTCCATGACATCACAATTCATATTAGATTTAAAATCCAAATATGGGAAAATATAATAAAATATTTTTTAAGTATTTTTTTTAAGTGGTGTGTTTTTTATTTTATTAGGGGTCCAAGTAACCCATAAAACTAGCTCACCATTAAAGAGATGGTCACCTAGTTATCTCATGCTAAAGCGTTCAGTAACTGGCAATTTGGAGGGGCTGCATGGCCATTGCTCCATTACTATGACAATTCCAGTACAAACATTTGAATAATAAGCAAGGTAAAAAATGTACAATTGTCTATTTTGCTTACTGCTTTTTCTGAACTAAGACATACACTGCAACATTGTCATATCAATATTTGTCAAATGCAGAAGGTAATAGTTACATAGCACAGAATGCAAATAAACTTCTATCACAAAAGGAGAATCTATATTTAGAAAACTGACGACAAAGCTAGCATATAGCAGAACAGAATTCAACACTACAATGACCTATTTAAATTCATATCAGAGTAGAAAAGAATACTATAGCATTTATCATATTCAGCAAGACTCATCTTCTAGCACATTGCCTGAATTAGAAGTCAAGTTTGTCTGGTAAACCGGAGTTAACATGTCGATTCCCTCTGCAGTTGTATATAATGAAATAGGGCATGATTGAGATATAGCTGTTACAGACTGATCAATTTCAGAGTACATATGTGGCTCCTCAAGGTCTTCTCTACTCTCTTCCATGATAGAGGCATCTGGAAGTGTTGGAGTGTCCTGATTTTTCTGTTTTATAGTGGAAAGAAAAATGTTACTTACATGTGACACAGCTGTTGTCTTTGTTTTATAACTAGTATTCAATATTTTATTAAAAATGTAATAACAACATAAACATATACATGTAAATAGTGTATACTAAAATAGTGAATAACAGAAAATTGAAATTATAATAAGGCTATGTACACACTTGCAAAAATTGTAGTTAGAAAGGATCTATCACAATCCTTTCCAATGACAAAAGACTGCGAGATGCACTGCTTTGTGGAGAGGGGTGGGGAGAACGATGGAGCACCCCACTGTGCTCTCTCCTCTTCACTTCCATTACGATCGTTCAAGAGCACCACATGGAATATCTTACCATTGACATGAAGATGAGAACATTTAGCACAAGATGGAGAAAGACTGTGCTGTTCAGGATTGGCCACATACTAAAAACGGGAAGTTCTAGTGGTCTGCAGGATGCCATTATATTAATGCTGCTCCTGAGGAACCCTAATGGATTCTTTGTTAATAGAACATTGTGTAGAATACTTTGTGGTAAAGTGAATAAATAAAGACTTAATGGTGCCTGCAAGTACATGTGTTATTTTATGAATTGGTGACCATGTCCCTAGAAAAACCCTTGAATTACAAATGAAATGCTACAATCGGTATCTAATGCAGTAAAATGTATTGGTCAATTCTGTAACAAGTTACAGTTGAACACTGAAGAATCCAAGAACACTGTAATAAACTGATTGAACTCACATCTTCCAAGAATGCAAACCAAGGTAAGACCGATTACCAGGCAAAGACTTGTACAAATGGTAAATATAATATTCAAGTTTTGCAGAAGAATAACACCTGAAAGAAGAAACACTGCTTAGTATGCTGAATAGTTTAATAAAGGATTAGTGTCAATGCCATCTGAATGAGGAGAAATAATCACATTTTGTAGATTGAGATGAACTGTTACTTCCGGTTTTACTTACGTTTCTCATTGTTTTCCCCAATTGTGCTGTTAACTTTTTGACTGGTCACCAAATTAAAGCTGATAGCATCTATTCCTGAAAAAAATTCATCCATATTAGTGTAGTTTTCATGCAAATGGCTTAGTTTTTCTCTACCACAATCATTTGGTAAACCTAACACCCTGCTTGGTATTAGTGCTTGCTTATCAGACTCACAAAGCAATAGTACCAGGACAAGTTTTTTTTTTATATATAAATTTTCATTTCTTTTTAGCTGGTTGATTGAAGGTAAACTAAGGTATTAGAACATCTTTGGATTTGGTTGAAAAGGGTCACAGTCAACCAATCAACAAGAAACAGTCAACTAATGTATATGGATCACTTTATTGTGTAAAAACAGAACTAGAAAAATAGAACTAGAATTGCTGTTTCTCATGAGTAATCTCATTGTAAAATCATAGCTAAGTATTACCATAGGGAGTAGGAGACTTAGGATCTTGATAACTTTTTATGTTTATATAATGTTCACTGGGGTGAAAAAAATAGATATAGAAAGACATTGAACCGGATTCGCTCTGAATTTTTTAGCAGGATTCCCCAATTTGAACACAAACTTGCCCTAAAAGGACTCGTTAGTATGAAATTTTGCCAGGTCGAAGGTCTACTGAATGTACTGTGTAGTAATGGCCAAACCTGCCCTAACAGTCCCCAGCAAATGGGCTAGAATGTTTGTACTATACCTTCAGTTGTATATTCAGGTGTTGTTGTAGAGGTCATTAAAGTAGATAGAATTGTAGGTTCTGCAAAATAAGATGTTTTGAATGAAAATATTCTAGTTAAAGATCATCTGAATGTATTTTTTTTTTCAAATTTTAACCCTGCCTCATACAAAAAAATGCTGCTAATATAAAGTTAGTTTTTGTGAACTAAATGTTATTTACAATAATGACTTCCACATACATACCTTATCCTCGGAATCCACTATAGAAGGCAGTTATTTGATCATTTAATTATTTATTTTCATCACTTAAAGAGGAAGTAAACTGAAAAATGCCCAAAACAAAATAAAGGCATTTTTCTGAGTTAAGGTACGCTTTAAGTACTTAATTCCAGAAACTCTAACATAAACCAGGAGACCAAATATTTCGGCAAATAATTTCTGGAATTCTGGAGTATATAGATAGATAGATAGATAGATAGATAGATAGTAGAGTCATCATCAAGTCAAGTCCGAGTCGAGTCCCAAATCATTGACACCAAGTCCCAAGTCAAGTCTCAAGTCACCAAGCATTCTTCCAAGTCGAGTGCCAAGTCAAGTCACTTGCTTAATCTCTATTTGTCCCCATATAGAAGCAGAGCTCTGGTCCTATTCTTGAGCACAGGATCACATTCTAAGTCCACAGATTTCTCCTCTGACAGCTGAAGGGGGAATGAGGAAGGCAGTGAGGCTTCTGTAACACCACCCCCTACCTGCCCCCTTCAGCTATCAGAGGAGAAAACTTAGAATGCAAGAAAGGTGGGGAGAAAGGTGGTGGTATGTTACAAAAGACTCACTGCCTACCTTCCTACCTTTCTTGCATTCTAAGTTTTCTCCTCTGACAGCTGAAAGGGGAGAGGGTAGGACAGCTGTGTAACAGAAGCCTCACTGCCTTCCTCCATTTCCCCTTGGGCTGTCAGCAGAGAAAGCAATTCACGAGTCGAGTTGCAAGTCGTTCATTAAGTGACTTAAGTGGCTTAAGTTGCACAACTTAAGTTCCAACCTCTGACAAATGTGAGGTTCTCCAGTTTCTACTTTATAGAAAAATGCCTTTTTTACTGTGGCACCATTGGGAAGAGAACAAGTCATAGTTAATGAGTCTCCAATGTTGTACATAGGAAGTAAAGGAGTCATAAAAATGCTTGGTGCTGATGGCTTATCTGCAAGACAAAGCATACACATATTTTTACATGATAGGAGAAATCTGAACATTACCAGTTCTATTACAATACATGGGAAGCCTAGTCAAGACATGCCTAAATAAATACTAAATTATGGAGGTGCTGGAAATCCATACCTGGCATAAATGACTATAACATTTTCAATCACTGTATATGTACTGTTCAAATTTATCTTGGAAACCTATGAAAGGTAACCAACACACAAGTACATTTCACATTTTATTTTTTTTAATTAAATGAAGAACACACACATCTGTATGTGTACAGATCCAGTAAAGAAATAACATTAGTCTTACCAGTTATTAAAATGGTGATTTCATTGCTTCTGGCAGACTGATAACTAACATCCCAAAATTCACAGGTATAACTTCCAGCGTCTGTGTAATCCAGACTGTGGATTCTATAAGTATCTTTGTTATTGGTTTGGATATATTTGGCGTCCTTATGAAAAGTGAAGTGTTTTGTTTTAGAGCTACCGAAGACATTACATGTCAGAGTCACAGCTTCTCCTCTCACATACATTCTGTGCTCAGGTGACACGGTGAGGACTGGACGGGTCACTTTAGAAGCACCTACAAAACAGGAATATCATTTTATCTATGTATCAGTTTTATTCTTATCGGTTTAACATTGTCCTTTGCAACTTAGCATTGAAGTATTTGTATTAAAACTTTTTTTATGTGATAATACTACAACATATTGCATATCTTTTTTTCAATTTCTTAGTTGTCAAAAATATAAATGAAGAGAAAATTCAACATTTATTGAGAGGCGCATTTGACTTTCAGTTGACCTCCTTCTGACCTGTAGTTGACCTGAGAAATAATATATATATATATAATACAATTATATATATATTATATAAGGATTTCTTTGTATTGGACTCAATACAGCTTTTTTGTATTGAGTTCGATGCAAAGGAACTCAATACAAAAATTTGAATTTCCCGCCCCGCCCGCACCGACGCATGCAGCGACGTCACCGGAAAACCCTGGTGATCATCACTGCACTCGCCGGATAAAGACAGAAGACATGTCCGGAGGAGCTGCGGGGAGAAGGTGAGTATTTTTTTTTCCTATCTACGCTGGATCATCGCAGCAGGGACCAGGTAAGTGAGTGGATTTAGACAGTGAGAAAAGTTCGGGTTTATCGGCCAGGTGAAACAAGGTAGGGTTTACCGGCCAGGTGGTTAAACAAATACCTACCACTATACTACAACAGCAAATTTACTAACCACTACAACAGCAATTACACATCCAGAAACATGCTTACATTTATAGGTATTAACAGTGAAATGTAGAAAAGTGACCACACACTATCAAGCATGCTCACAAAACTTTTTTTTTGGAAATATATATTTACAATAGTCAGCAACTGGTAAAAAAGTGGCATCCACTAGGCATAAACACATAATTTAGACCTTGCTATGTGTCATTTCAAACTCTAGTTTGTACACGTATTCTGCTGTAAAGTTTAAAAAGTAAAAAAATTACCTGGCATGGATGATATATGTGTACTCATCTTATTATCAGGAACACCGTGAAATGTCTACAAAAGACAGACACACTTCCTTTTTGTTACTATTATATTGCATAGTTCTGCAAAAAAAAAACAAAAAGTCATACTTGGTTAAGTTTTTTTTAAATGTTTGAACATTGCTTAAAATTAACTGTAGCACTTCTTAGCAGCTAATGTTTTTGTAAGGTACTTACTTGTCCTGCGAGGCCGCGGCGTCCCTGGGGATCTCAGCTGCAGGGAAGACACCGCTGTAGCAGGCAGTATGGCCGAGGCTGCTGCCCTGCTCGCAGCATGTCTCTCTCTGCAGGCGGAGGGATCTGTCCTGGCCAAACTACTGCCCGGCCAGGGGGCATCCCTTGCATCTCTTTGGACGTGGTTACAGAAACTCCTGTTCTCAGCACTCCTTTGGATGTGCAAAGTAGTGCACGTCCTATGGGTGCTGTGGGAAGAGGTGCGCGCGCTACCATGCATGCGGGGCGGGACATACCGTGTTTCCCCGATAATAAGGCATCCCCATCAAATAAGCCACCCCCCGATTTTTGCTCAAACAATTAAAATAAAGCACCCCCCGCAAATAAGACATCCTCCAATACCTGATACTGTGTGCCTCTGTATGACTCCTCGATGCTGGCTGCAGTGCAGAGTGAAACTGAAAGTAACTTCAAAGCCAGGAAGGACAAGCAAGCTGCTGATCCCTGCCCTAACAGGGTCTGTTACCCGGCTGTAGAAGCCAAAAAAAAGTGAGTCAGTGATCAGAAGGGGACAATCAATGGCACATACGGTAGTGATCAGAAGGGGACAATCAATGGCACATACGGTAGTGATCAGAAGGGGACAATCAATGGCACATACGGTAGTGATCAGAAAGGGGACAATCAATGGCACATGAGTGATCAGAAAGGGGACAATCAATGGCAC
>NC_092863.1:34263802-34274944 GCF_032062135.1 Pyxicephalus adspersus | reverse complement strand
GAGTGATCAGAAGGGGACAATCAATGGCACAGAGTGATCAGAAGGGGACAATCAATGGCACAGAGTGATCAGAAGGGGGCAATCAATGGCACATGAGTGATTTTCAACAATAAATGTGTACTGTAGTCTTCTTCATGGAAAAATAAGACATCCCCCTGAAAATAAGATCTAGGGCATATTTTGACATTTCAAAAAAAATAAGACAGTGTCTTATTATAGGGGAAACAGGGTAGCTAGTTTGAATTCCCTGCGGCCGTTTGTCCGCAGGGGATTCAGTTACTCTCCAATCAAATGACGCCAGGTGGCGCAAGGTCACTGGTCACTCTGGCCATTTAAGGAGAGCCTGTCCTGTACACCGCTGCCTGCTATAAGCCTCTGTGAACTCTTGGATGCTTGGGTGCGTCCTTGTGTTGGTTTATGCTAATCCCGTTTGTCATTTCCTTTGCAACCTGGTCTGAAACCTGAGTCTTGCCTGAACTCTGCCTGCCCTGACCTCGGATTGTTAGTGACCATTCTTGTCTGCTGCCTGCCCTGACCTCGGATTGTTCCTGACCTGCCTTTGTCTTACCCTTCTGTACTATGAAGTACTATGTACTTCTGTACTTCTGTACTTCTGTACTATCGGACTTAACCCTTGTCTTGTTTTATGACAATAATAAAACGTGATAAAAGGATATCTGGAGTTGGTTGTGGTTTGTGTGCCCAGGCTCATTACAGTTTTTTACCAGATGTACACCTAAAAATAACGTATTGTACTGACTCAGAAACCAATGGCGTGATAGTAAAAAAAGACAAACCAAGTAAGCCAAGTAAGAATTACTAAAATAAATGAGAGATGTATAAAGTATAACAATGGATTTGCAATTTACTTGAACTACCTGTTATCTATATGTACATTATGGCATAATATTTTTATTTATATTTGCTGTTTACGAGTGCAACAATCCAAGTTGTGACATTGTTGCCTCTTTTACCCTAAAATAGCTCTGTTACTGTGTTGGATGATACATTGGCCCCCTACATTGGTATGCCCTTTACTTTTACTCCACATGGATTTAGTTGAAAATTGTTTAATTAGTACAGCTTGTTCGCAACATACTTACATGGACGATTTATTGTGTCTAATTGTCTTGGTATGATGCTGATTGTCTTTCTGTAGAAACTTCTGGTTTTCTCTCTAAGATAATTGTCTTGGTAGAACTCTGGCTCGATTTTGTAGACATATTGATATGTGGTGGGGTGTTTTTCATTGTACTACATCCAATATACCACCCAGAGATGCAGTATTCAATAAACTTCAGTCACTGAAAGAATGGAGATAGAATTTACTTGCTTACAATGACATTTTTGTAAAACCCCCAAGGATCAAGCCTCCATTACCAATTCCAGAGTTGTACAGAATATAGGCATGAATGAATTATTAATGATTGACCATTTAGTTAGTGGCTTTGTTACAAGTGTTCTCAGACACTACCATAGGGTGAACATATATAGCATATTGCACCAATGTGATCAGTGTGATCAGCTGTGAAAACGAAAAACAAACTGTTTATACATTTCACATTCTTCTTTAAAAAGCAGACAGTTTCACATATCTATTTCCACATGCCGAACCTCCTAGCCTTTGAATGGATTTTTTTTTACATAAACTGCAGACAACCAAACTATTTTTTTTATCCACAAAACAGATCCCTGCAGTCTTGGGTTCTAAATATGTGTTTACATCCTGATATATAAAGTGACTGAGGACAGTTTAGCCATGTAAAGTCATAGAACACCTTGTCCAACAATTGTGCAAAGGGTCAGACACTCCTTGAAGACAAACATAATGGGCCTCATCCCCATAAACACTTCTTGAAGCTCATTGATTGTGACACACTATATAGCAAACATAAAAGGACTGGTAAATCAACAGTAATGTGATTTAAACCTACAGGAGAGGCTGTAGAATTTTTCTTTACATCCCTCATTCAAGCACCTATATAGAACATTATACTTCAAACTGTGTGTGCTTACATTTTGGTCCGATATTTATTTATATATACGTGAGTAGACATTGTTCTGTGTTACTGCGTATAAAGTGTGTATTCTATACAAGTGTGTCTTTCCGCATTGCTCCTGTATTTATCAGGTTTCCTTTGCTGCTCTTCCCTTCCTGTTTTGGTCCTGTGGCCCAAGCTGCCAGCAGGAGATTCTTTATAACAATAAAGCCTCTCCTACCTCTGTCCTACAGCTGGCTACACTCCCAGATGTGTAAGGAGGAAAGGGGCTGGGACCAGAGCACCACAGAAATATCACAATATCACATTAACCTGGAACAAGTCACTTCAAACTACAAGGTAATCCTCAACATCTTGTTATAATTTACCTAAGAAATGTAACTTGGTCTATAAAGAAAACTTTAGATATTCCAGCTGGAATGCTATAAATTTGGTATTTTAAATTTTTCCATAGACACTATGCTGGCTAAAACTGTCCCTGCTCCTGGCACTAGCAATTGACACTGGTGAAAAAGTTAAGTGAGCAAGAAAATGATAAAAACTCATTGATAAAATGATAAAATGATAATGAAAAGAAAATGATTAAAAGTCATTTTTGTAAGATGCTGTATGGGGTCTAGGGGGAACCAGGGATAGGAGGGGTAAGAGCTTTTTCTAGAGATTGACTTTACATACAACAATTAAAACAAATCAAAAGATAGAAAATTAGAGCATGCTATGTAAGAGATATGCAGATATGCCTGTTTTGGCTATTACCAGCATGTGTACACAATGTCAGATGAATAGGGTTTCCAATGAGAAATACAGGTGAACATGCTGTATTTATTTTTTCTCATTGTAAGATATCATTTGCTTTGTAGATGTTAATTTTATTGCTAAGCTTGTTGTTCTCGTTATATTTTTTTTTAATTTGACATACAAATTCTATAATGGAAACAGAATGGACTAAAGCATTGATAGCTTAATTGAAAGTTCAAGAATGGGACACCACACTGAATTGCTATACAGTAGCAACAATAGTAGTCATTGGGAATCTAACATGATGGATCAAGAACCTCTCATAAGGATTTTCATAAGGAACACGTACACACTCCTTATTTTTATTGGAGAAGGGTATTTTGGACAATGAAAATGTAAAGTGTATGGACCCATTTAGACAGCACTATTTAGTTCCGTGGAGAGGTAAGTTGAGAAGATGAGCAGGAGGCAACCTTATAGCAGCATCATTCTTGGTAAATGACAGTGGTCCCACCCCGGCTAGACTTATTTGCTTGTTGTTAATACTAGATATAGTACACTGCAATATTTTTTTTTATTATGCAACATAGTGAGAAAGATGCTAAATTAAATAAATCAAATAAAAAGAAATCCAGCTTTAATTATACCAGTTTCCATTGCCTTTACAAATGCATTTAAACTTTACTTTTTTTCTTCTTCTTAGACCAACCATCCCAGCCCCATCTCCTAATAAAACCCAGGCAATCACTTTACTTTGAAGGAGAATCTGTAACTTTGGAATGTGAACATCCCTTTGTAAATACTCGGGTCAGTTATCAGTTTCAGAAAGATTCCAGCAAACTGGACAGCTACCATGATACCCTGAGAGCCAACCACCACATTGAAAGCTTGAATATGCGGGACTCTGGGAGATATGATTGCCAATACTCTATATCCGGACATCAAAGGACATTCAGTTCACCGAAAAGTATGCCTGAAACTATCACTGTTACAGGTATGGCATTGCTATTACAAATTAGGGTCCTATATATGGAGTAGCTTAAATTCGTGGGGCTTATTTGTAAAATTATGGAGTAGGTTCCAACACATTTCAAAAGTGTTGGAGGTTTGCCCTTCAGGACAGGCCTGCATTCTGCCATAACTGGAGGCTTTTTACATTAAGGTTCCTGCACTTGCTACTCGTGTAAATGCATTTATTTATTTATTTTGTTATATAGACAGACTTTTTTTAACTTATACTTTGTTTTATCATGCAAAATATATTTTTAAAATATTTAGAAAAAATGTAAATGTATACTTACCTTACCTTTCCTCCTAACTTATCCTTGACTTCTGTGGTAGGCGAGGGTGACATTTCCTTCTTCTGAGATCCTAGACTTGAGCAATGACCTTTAAAGCAATTGTCATGATAACAAATGGCTCCTTGCCATTTGTTTACCTTGGAAATGACTTTCTGTATAGTGTTTGTCAGGAGTAGCACCTAAATCACCAACCAATAAAAATACTTTTGACCGGCTTCTGGACAGTTACTAATGTGGTTCCACTCCTAATAACCAACAGCTAATTGGGATTTGAAGCTAATTCCAAGTTTGGCTTCATAGGTTTCTCTCAAATCAATTTGGTGAACACTCATGGAACCAAAATGTGTCCACCCATCACTAATGGACAGTCTGGATGAAAACATTTTGATTTATAAATAAATCAAATCCTTATGGTGCCCTGACTACTGTTTATTTAGTAGTATAAAACTATTTAGTAGTTTAAAACAAATGGAAATGGAAAAGCTTGAAACAAGATCAGGAATTTGGCATGTCCTATGGGACAGAAGGGCAGGGCCTTGGGACTGAATAATTTTATATTGTAAATATTTGTTTAAATCAGTTCAAAGGCATCCTAAATAACCTTTAATCAACAACACAGATCCATTCTTGATATCATTCAAAAAATTGGTATATTCTCCTTACTGACCCCCAAGCCAAAAAATTCATTGGGAATAGACCACAGATAACCTTCCACAGGGCACCATCCCTGCAGGACCAACTGGTGTCAAGACATTTTACATTTTCCAATACATCTTACTCAATTAACACCAGAGGAGCTTTTAGATGTGGCCAATGCTCCCAATGTCAATGGATACTACAATCCATGAACATCATTTTACCCAATGGTGATACCCATTGCCCTAGACATTATATAGATTGTACCACTATAGGAGTTATCTACATGATCACATGTCCGTGTGGAGCTTATTACATTGGGGAAAAAAAAAACCCTACGAAAACGGATTTATGAACATATCTATGCTATGCAATGGTAAAATCGCCACCCCTCTTAGTTACCATATAGCTACGAAACATAACTACAATACACAGGGCATAAGATTTTTCGGTTTGGAACATATCCCCCCAACCCCAGGGGTAGGGACATTGATGCTCTCCTTTTGCAATCTGAATGCAAATTGATTGTTTTACTTCAAGCTACTAAACACCCAGGACTAAACGATGCGATAAGCTTTAAACCATTCCTCCCTAAAGTTTAACAACATATACCATTAATTTATCAACATTGAACCGGGCACCATTTATGACATACCATATACTATATGGGGCTGTAACGAGTCACCCACCTATATTTCTAAAATTTTTCATTATTATTATTGGTACATTTGATGACATTTGATACTACTTTGATATTTGTATAAAACTTTCCTCTTAGGTAGAGGTATGCGACTCTATTGAATATCCACCTGTAATTTTGTTATGTTTGCAACTTTCTATGTTTCCACACCATTTTGTATTTATTGATTGCATTGTTTAATAATTACCATTCTGATGATAATTAGGAATTCAAAGTGATATGTTTATGTAGTAAATGTATTAATGCATTTTATATTACAGGTGACAGTTCAATAAGATTCATCCTTAAAAAACTCTAATCTAGGCAATTATGTCATGCAGCTGTATATTCATTTACTTCTTGCTAAGCTAGTACTTAGCCTTCTTGTGTTGTGAGGCTGTGTGACCACTAGATGGCACCCTGTGTTCCAATGCACTCCAAATAATTATTTTATTATTATTACACAGTATTTATATAGCTCCATCATATTACACAGTGCTGTACAAAGTCCATAGTCATGTCACTAACTGTCCCTCAAGGGGCTCACAATCTAATGTCCCTACTATAGCCAAATGTCATTATACAGTCTAAGGTCAATTTAGGGAGAAGACTGTTAACCTAGCTGCATGTTTTTGGGATGTGGGAGGAAATGGGAGTACTCGGAGGAAACCCATGCAGACATGGGGAGAACCTGCAAACCCCATGCAGATAGTGTGCTGGCTGGGATTCAAACATAGGACCTAGCGCTGCAAAGGCCGGAGTGCTAACCCCTGGGCCACCATGCTGTCGGTCATCTCTCTCATATTGGACAAGTCAAAGCTGATAGAGTTCACTGTCTGTGTTTTCATTCACCTATTACATAAGCTTTATTATTTTAGTAATATGTTAATCTGAAGTTTTTTTTTCAGCCTTATCTAGTTCTCCAACATTGAAATTTGTGCCATCCTATGCCACATTCATAAAGGGAGAAAATGTAACTATGGAGTGTTTGGCTCCAACTCCAGTTCCTGTAACCCTTTATCGTTTCTACAAAGAGGTAGAGGAGATTAGAGGACCATTTTCCAGCAAAGGGTTAATATCATTGCACAATATCACCAAAATGGATCAGGCGGAATATACATGTATGTACTGGAGTAAAAAAAACAACAGAGAAATACCATCCACTCAAAGTGATGCAAGAGAGATTTATGTTATAGGTAAGAATACAAATGTAAGGAAATGAATGTAACATTTTTGAATGTAATAAATTCTCGGTGTTTTACCAGCTGAAAACATTGGGGTCATTGGGGATCCTCTGATTTTAAACTGCAGTTGTTTTTTTTCAGTAAGCCTGATGGATCTTTAGGTTGTGTTTTTGGTCAACATTTGCCCACAGCTGGTCACCCAACAAAGTTTCACCTTTCAACATTTTGTTATTTTTATCTATTTTCTTGCCTGGTTCACCTAGTATAATAGTCTAAATTGAAAATGTAAATTGTCCAACATCTGTTTTTCAACAGAAAAGTGCTGTTATGCACTAATTGCCCCATTTAAAAACTTACAGAATATACATAACAATAGACACATAAATTACTAAAAGTAGTTTATGGAGAGCAGTGTCTTTTACTTGTGTTCAGGGTTTTCTTTTTAGTTTGATACATTAAAAAAAAACATGTCCTTGCTGCTTGAAAATTCAAGCCTGGCACACAAGACATGTATGCTGGTATACCTCGAGACGGAGTTTTAAATGCGTAGCCCCTTGGCACAGGAGCATTATTTGGGGAAAATTACAGCAGAAATCAGGTTTTTCTTTTTAAAAAAACAAATGACCATTTTAAGGTACTTTGTAACAGTTATTTTCTAATTAAAGTTCAATCCACTGATTTTAAAGGAATCACTAGTGAATGTTCTAAGTTCATCCATCACTACACATGGATTGGGGGAAGTGCTACTGTTCAGTCTTATAACCAGTAGAAAATGTTCATCAAATTTAATTCAAAGAGGGGCACAGGGGAAGCTTTTCTGGCTAAAAAAAGTAATAGCAGATACCTAAATCTTTTGTATCAAGCTACAGGTGCAAACCAACTAGTTTGGCCAAAAAAAGAACAAGCAATATAGTTATTGCACTTGGTTATCCATGTTCCCTTGTATATTTACTAATAAATAATAATTTCATTTTTTTTTGTTACAGATCATCTCAAAGCACCATTGTTGTCAGCAGATCCTCCTAGTGGAAGGATCAAAGATGGAGGCAACGTAACTTTGTACTGCATCATCAGGGAAAGTTATAAAAGGGCTATATTCCACTTTCTTAATGAAAGAGATGAGGTGACCAGTGTACATACCTACAATCCACAAACAAGAGCAGCAGCAATAACAATCAATGTGAAGAAAAATAATAACACCTCCCCTACCAAATACTCTTGTCAGTACACAGCGGAGATTAAGGGACGTTTATTGCTGTCACCAAGAAGTCCTGAAATTCAGATCATTGTAATCACAAGTTAGTAATAATTCTCTGAACATATTTTTGTATGTTATATGTATGTATGCTACATAATTTGTAAATCTTACCATACAGATCACCATACTCGTTCTGACTCTTTTCTAGAAGGTAGCACCATCTTGTCAGAATGACTGCACAGTAGCCATTCATGTTCTTGACCCCTTTCCCCCAATCACCACCATGTTATTGTTCCTTACCTTATGAGCTAAAAGAAAGTTACTTTTTTACAACAGTTCTAGTAATAATCACTGGAGCTGATGACACTAAAATCTAATAAACTTTAATAATTTAACCAATTATTGAAAAAAAACCCTAGGTGTATCTATACATTAGCTGTAACCACTTTTCATGCACAGATCCAAATTATTATTTTCCATAAAATGAAACAATATTATTTCTGGCATTGTATGTGTCACTGGTTGGGAAACTTTAACAAAAGTAACTAATTAAACATAATTAAACATTGTACATATTTCTATATGGCTTTGCAAATATTGAATTTTTTTTAGAAAATATAGTGAAATGGCTTTATTGTTTTAATTTCTAGGTGAATCTTTGATGTGGATCATAGCTATCGGAGTTGCCGCTGGGATTGCTGTATTGATTATAATTATCAGTTTGGTGTATTGGGTGATTTTAGGCAAGAAAGGTATGAAATATTTACTTAAGAGCATCATTACTATTATTAATATTTTTAACATTATCTGAAAACTGTGTCACAATTATGTTTGAAATATTTTCAGGGGGAATGCTAAATATGAACAAATAGGAGCTTGTACTAAAGAGCTGCTATGATTGTGTCCAGTGCAATCTGGACGCTTCACTTGTTTACTTAATAGGGTGAACCATTACTCTGCAAAGTATCATTCACATGCTAAGGCAACACGGGCAAGCACATGCAGTGAGGTTTGCTGCTTTTGGAAGCATAGCAGCAGTTTGCTGTACTGCTGGCAGCGGTTAACCTAGTGGTTTTCAATCACAAGTCTGAAAGGGGTCCTACTAAGCTAAGTTTCTGATTGTGATTATTTACTTTTATAGATGAATTGCCTTTAGTAAATCAATCCTATTGCTTCTTAAGGTGAAACTGGTCATCATTCCTCATTGACATGGCATATTTGGTGCATGTTTAACTTTATCCCATGTTTGGTGAATGTTTTCAGCACCAAGCAATGCCAGTAAAAACAAGAAATATTGTTCAGCATAAATACAAGTTGGACAATGGTGGACATGTCATCAACGTATTGGCCCCAAATTATTTAAACAATCAAGTCAACAAAAAGCCACAACCCAAAAATTGAGGATTGTTTCAGAAGAACAAGAACAGGGAGGTTCAGAAAAGCCGGACTTTCAAGGGCTTACTTATGTATACAATTATATAGGAACATTTTATTTCAACCATTTTAACACAATGTGCTACAATAAAAACAGATCAGCATCCAATATAGTTATGGTAATATATCTCAATATTATCAGTAACATTTGAAACAATAAATCATCCCTCCAAAGGGAAAATCTCACAAATTGATTGTACAGTGGGGGGGGTGTTCATTTGACGTGTTTCGCAGCATTTTTAGCTGCTTCCTCAGGAATGATTGTCAGAGATCATTTATCCACATATAACAATAAAGTAGGATAGCAAAGAAGAACCTGTAGTTTCAAGATTACACGCGACAATGCTGGGGACTCAGGGACAGCAGGACACTGCTAGGCTAAATAACCAAAAGGGCCAATTTTTAAAGCTTTGAGGGTCAGAAATCATCCAAGGAGAATTGTATTCAGGATTGGAGAGTTCTGGGGAGCCCATCCAGATAAAGATGAATCCAATCAAAGAAAAAAAAAGCCCAGATAGGTAAATAATGTGGAAGCCTTAACAGGATTAGAACTGTGTCCTGAGGGACATTTTACATGTCAGGTGAAGACATCACAGTTTAAAAATTGTACAACCTCTACAGCCTAAGTTTAAAGAGTCTAGCAAGAAACAAAGAATTTATCCAGCCTAAATTATTCCAATGGGCCTTTCTGTACTTGTTCTGCACACTTGCCAACTAGAGGCATTTCAGTTAGCAGCCCTCACACAAACACAGAATATAAAGCGTGCAGAACAAAACATCATCCGGTTGAGATATTGGGCCTGATTTATTAAAGCTCTTCAAGGCTGGAGAGGATACACTTTCATCAGTGAAGCTGGGTGATCCAGCAAACCTGGAAAGGATTTTTGCAAAGTCATTTGCTATTTGCTAGAAAATGTTTTCAATTCTGGACCAGATCCTTTCCAGGTTTGCTGGATCACCCAGCTTCACAGATGAAAGTGTATCCCCTCCAGCTTTGGAGAGCTTTAATAAATAAGACCCATTGCGGCAACAGGCTTTTGTCACAAAGTTCCCTAGTTTACATGTTTGACTTTTACAATTCAGTTTTTAGGATTTAGCTTTAGCTTGGTAGATGCCTCAGTCTTTCAAAATCAATGCAAAGCAGTATATGCCAAACTATTGCTGGTGTGTAACACATTGTACTTCACAATGGCTGTGCACAGACAGCACAAAGCTGTCTCCATCCTCCAGAATTGATACCTCTGAACAGAGAAATGATATCTTTTGCCAGCCCACCAGAGCATTGCAAATCAAAACCATGATTTGTGCCTGTTTATTTACAATTGACTTAAGGTAGCTTCAGAAAGAAAGTTGTAGTGAAAATAATAGCAAGCTTCTAAAAATTATGTTTGACACGTAGTCATACTGCTTTAGCTACTGTGCTTGTGGTTTCTTATTAGTTTCCTATTCTCTGATCTGTTGGGTTTCAGTAACTATTGCTACATACCACAGACACCTGTGCCCTTCCATTCCCCTAGTCCTACCTGTCATGTTCTCCTGCAGAGATTGGTGGTGCAAGGGTGGTTGCTTTCACAATCTTGGTCACTATTTAGGTATATGACAGGTTGGTTTCTAGCATTAATCTGTTAAAAATAAAAAAATCCAGATAAGTTGCTGTAAAGTGAGCTTGTGATCCTTAGACCTAGGGCAGCTAGGAAAGTATGGTTTGAAATACACCACTGGTGGTGGACAGCTGAAAGTAGGTCACAGGTAGCAGTCATTTCATGTCACCAGTGAACTGGAAATTTGAATATTATTGTTTTGATAGAGATAGAGGTGTACTGAAGTTCATGTGTAGCTTTGAAACTGCCATTATTAGAGCCGATCTAAACTAAAATTTTTACTTTACATAAAAATTTAGACAACCCTTTTATATAAAGTAAAAATATTATTTGGCACCCGGTGCTTCCTCTGGGAAGAAGAGTAGTTCCAG
>NC_092863.1:34262235-34262826 GCF_032062135.1 Pyxicephalus adspersus | reverse complement strand
TCCTTTTGTGGATCAGTGCAAATCTTGTATTCAAGTCTCAACTAGAATTTGTACAGGACCAGACAAAGCGCTTTGACTGATTGAAAGCCCAGTACACACTGCATAAAGCAAATTATTGGGGCACCTTGTATTAAAACATTTTTTGTAAAGTAATGATTTTATAAGAAAAAAAAAAAAAATAACTAAATATGTTAGTTTTACTTATGCATTCAAAAATATCTTTGTTTGCTTCTATTGAACTGGCATCACATTGTTTTCATGTGATCAAATATTAAATACAATTTCAGTAAGTTCAGCAAAATCCCTTCGAATTTAAAGCTACTTTGGTTTGTGTTATATCGTGTTTCTTTGGACACATGTTCTATTGAGGTGTGTTTGAACTAGAGGTAAAGCAAGCCAAACACAGACAAAAAAACATTTAAATGGACAATGCAGCATTTGAAAAAAACACCAGTCAATATAAAGCCCTAATATTAATAATAATAATATTATTATTAATAATAATAATAATAAATAATATTAATGTTTCCTTTAGATTTTGATCATCTTTTTTTTACCATTGTTTGTTTTAAATGAGATTTGATTTTCTGA
>NC_092863.1:34232494-34261041 GCF_032062135.1 Pyxicephalus adspersus | reverse complement strand
ATTTAAATAAAACATCAACACCTCATTTTAAAATATTGAATATGTTTATTGCTGTGCTCCATTAGAAACCTTTTTTGAAATTCTTAAGAATAAAAAGGTTATTTATAATAGGAAAGTAATGCATTACTTACTATTTTGGCAAAGCTGTTACACATGGAATTTTGATTCTGACTCCTTCTTGTCCTGACTAATTTGATATAAATCTTACAATGCCAATCCACAAACCCAGCCGGGATTATTTTATCATTTAAATGTATGCTAAGGGCTCTATTTATAAATTGTTCACTTTTCAATTTGCCCAAAAAGTTAATTTCTTCCCTCTTCATTTTCTATTGCGACAGTTGTGCACTTTTAACAAGAGACCTGTAGAAAAATACGACCATAGAACTCACCACCAGTGAATTTCAGAGAATTACACTGGGGGAATAATTTATAAATAGAGCCCTAAATGTTCCTATTGAACCCCAATTTCCTTTTTTTACCACCACACAGTCCTAAATAATTCATCTCTTTTACCATCAGCTGTTTTCTCCTTGTTTTGATTTTTTCCCAATGTTTCATTTGTTTTAACTATTTATATGCAATCTTTTAATAAAATGTTTTATTTTTTTGTTGTTGCTTTGAACAAAACGTGTAAAACTTATTTTATCTATTTTGTAAACAACTTTGCCACGAGTTATAAAATAAACTACATTTTTATTAACTTAGTTTACCAATAAATTAAATGTACTACAATTTACCTTTTAACTTTTTTATATACAGTAACACTGTTTTTTTTGTTACAGTATATCTTTTAGCAGTAAGTCTGACAATACTGTCTGCTGGGGACTGTTCTCAATCCATATGTTTTCAATCGCGGTGACTGGTTCTCCACCAGAAAACATCAGATTCACTTCTTTATAAAAAGATCCCCTTGTCTTAAGTTTGTATAGAAAATAGAATACATTTTGCAAGACAATATAATCCTATTTGTCCTGAAAATTTTATGTATTACTTCTGTATTGTAAGCAATGGCGATGTTATTGCTAAACCAGAAGGTCCATAGTAATAATGTAAAAAATTGCTCCAGTTCATTAAGGATATAGAGTATGAGAGTTAAATTGTATCATAAAATTCAATTAAAAAAATTAGGCATTTTCTCCTACATTTTACCTTGTTTAATAAGTAGTGCCCTTTCTTAGGTGCAGTAACTTATAGCATCTAGACAGGATTTATTACAGACCAGAATTAACAATTCTTTTTGGTTGCTTCAAGGTATGGCACCTAAACGTTCACTTGTGATTAGAGAAACATGCTGACTGCTGGTACTGGAGTGCTTATCTTTCTTAAAATTCTGGTTGTCTGGCTCTTTTATCAATATATAAATCAATGTTCCACAACAAGTAAGAAATTCTGATTCCACTTTTAATAATCTGTATACTTTATCTTCAGAAACTGAAAGGAATGTAACTGGTCAGGAAGATATATTGTATAGAGGGTTTTCCCAGCTGAACCTAGTTCAATGCCAAGCCTCAAATGTCCATATAAATAGACTGTATCATAATATCAAGAAAGAGAACAGAGGTAGAGAGGAGGCTTTTTTTAGGTACAAAGAAGTGGTAAATATATAAAACAATTACTTTATTAATTTAGTCAAATAATAATGTCTTAAGCAATACAAAGATAAACAATTGTATAAAAACATAACATGTTCAGTCAACCCAAAAGATGCTAGTAATTAGCCAAAGAGTAGGGATTCAGTTTACAAACTTGTGTGAGTAACCAGGGTCATATAATGAGCCTCACCCGTTTCACCTAACAAGGCTTCCTCAGGGGATTATTTTGAGGCCGTCAGACCCACAAGTTTTCTGATTGTTTTTTCATTTAACCAACATGATGTAAAAGTATCAGAATAGTAAACCTGTGCTGGTTGTGTTGCTATAAGCTTTCCACTTATGTAGTTCAGCCTCCTCTCTCTACCTCTGTTCTCTTTCTTGATTTTACTTTATCTACAGCCTTGGAAAGCTTTAATAAATCCGGTGCAGCGGCTACATACAGAGACACAGACAGCTGAAGGAAAATGCATATTTCCCTGTGTTACCCTTGCTTTCATATCCTTAAGCTTTCATATTGGTTATTTAATGTTTATCAACACAGCCAAGCCAAGCTTATGTTTTAGTGGAAGCCTAATTTTTAGTGGAGGGAATTTTTTCCTGAATGTAATCTCTTTGCGAGCACTCACTCAGGCTCCGATCTCCCATCTCCTCTGCTGGCTCTGTGCAGGTGTTACTTGGGTCTGACCCCAAATTCCCTTGCCTCTTGCCCTTGGATACCTACTTTGGCAAACTGTCCCTTGTGACCCTCCCTGCATCTCCTGACTACTTTCTCACCTCAGGCACTTTGGATACTACTTGTGTGAACTGTTACCTGTGTTTGACCCTGGCTACTATTCTTGACAACTCTTGTCCTTGACCCCTTACTGTCCTCTGGTCTTGCTTGTGTTCTGAACTCCCTTAGCTTGCATTGGATTTCATTCTTTGCACAGAGGGCAACCAGGTGCTATGATGGTGCAAATAGCCTACCAATGCAAAGGAGGGCATGGTATGGTTGAAGAGTTTGAAGGAGATTAAGAGATTTGGTATCTGACCTACACTTACACCGCACCAGGGAGGGACACTGTTCTTACAGATGTTTTTATGCTCTGCTAAGCCTGCTCGGGTTTAATTAAGAAAAACTCTAAGCACTGTAAAATTAAAACTTGCATATCATATAGATATATATATATTTCTATTGCAGGGTAAGGGGTCCACCCCAAACTAGTGATGAAAGGACACTGGTGGGTGGAATAGCTCAGCATGATTTCCCCTGCTTAGCTTACTAGCTTGTGTGTTCTTTCACTGTTTGTGAAATAGCAGCTTAATCATACTGGCCCACAAAGTTTATGTCCCAATAAAGGCCCCTTCTGTCTGTTGAATTTCTGTATAAATGAATATCCTTTCTGCATTATAATTTTACATCTATCTTAAAATTTCAAATTGTGTAAACTATATTGTGATATGAGATTCCTATATTTATTTACTGGTAGGTTTTGTTATGTTTTTTGTTTCTTAGCACACTTTTCCCCAAATATGATGAATAATAGAATCAAGTTTCATCAACAGTGCATTTGTAGAGAACACACAGATGGATATTCCACATTGATGTGACATTAATTGTCCTATCCGTGTATATGGGAGATAAAAAATACACCATTAGTGGGACTTTATTTACAACAAAAATCAGGGAAAGAAAAATGTATTTATCAAAGTTTGCTATCAAAGGAACATGGAGAAAAAATAAAGTATAATATTTTATGATAGCCAAAAAAATGTTTACCAGTGTACAGAACTGAGAGAAGACATTCACAAAATAAGAAAGAAGCTTTGGGACTATGGGAATGAAGGGTAATAAAGGCCTAGGGACTCAAGTGCACATTAATTGGCTTACTTTTAAAGTATTCCGTATTCAGTATTCCGTATTCGTTTTCAGTATTAAAAGTAGAATCTTTTACTAACTTAGTTAGGATCCCTCATGGGATCAGCCCCCTGGTATGCTAGGTGATTTGGGATTGGGGGGCTCAGAGAAGATGACAAAGACTATAAATTAAATCCTTTATTTTTTCATTCATGGACATTTGTCTCCTGACTGTCTGAAGCTGTGTATGTGTTCCTGTTATTTATCACATATATATTTATGTGGACAGATGAAACTCTAAATACTCAACATCTGTACTGACTGGATTTCCTTGCTTCTTGTTGCCTTGTTTAGTTAATTTCCATTAAGGTTCATGTATTGCATCTAGATTTAGTGATGAGTGAATTTTACATTGTCAAATTTTATTGTAAAAGAAAAAAATACTTTTTATGAAAATGCAAAATTGCTTTGAATCAGGAAGGTGAAGTAAGAGTGACTTTAAATTGTGCCATCACCACTTATGGCGTTCCTACCATCTATATAAGACCTATTCCTGTGCCAAAAAGGGCACCAGTGCAAAGTAAGGGGGAAATGCAGGAGTTACACTGTGAACATTATCCAAGCTAACTGAATTTAGAGATATAAGTGGACAATTATACAATATTTATAATTACAATTATACAATATATACAATTATACAATCAAAATGATAAAACAGTATTGATAAAATAGCAAAAACCTAATATCATAAAGTCAGCCAAAACAAAACACCTTTTCTTCCTAAAAAAAAATATATAAAAATTACAAAAATATAACAATTGTCTACATAAAAATAGATACAAAAGAATAGCAGAAGCAACAAAAGTGCAACACAGACCTGTTTAACTATTTCTGTAAAATCACAAATTCCTGTTACAACTCCAAACTCTTATCTATCCCTCTTCCAAAATTTTCCCGATCTTCACTTCACAAGTAACAGACCCATGAAGAGAATGAAATGATCTTAGATTGACTTGTATAGTTGTATTATTATTGATTGGTTCTTGGAGGCCATAGGTGATCACATAGCCAGCAGTATCCAAAATGACTGAATTTAAAATTAAGTGCACCATTTTTACATACAATATGCAAGTGTTGTTTTTGGTTTTGTAAATTTCTTTACTTAGTACTTCTACTACCACTTTAACAAGAACCACATTTTTTTTCGTTTCATTTTATTTGTAAGATGACATTTATATACTAAGATGATCTCTTGTAACCAGACTCATTTTATTCTTGATGGCTTTAATCTTAGTCCCACATTACAAATGCATGTAGGGACAGCTTTGATCTTTGCCTATGTCATCTGTCTTTTGGGAAATGTATTGTCTATCACTGTCATAAGTTTGGATCAAAATCTACAGGCACCAATGTATTTCTTTCTACTAAGTTTGGCAACATCAGATATGTTGTTTGTTTCTTCAACAGTCCCTAAATTTGTAGCAACTCTAGTGAGCGGTAACAATGTCCTTACTTGTCATGGTTGCCTTCTACAATTATATATTTATATAGCAGTAGGCAGTATTGAATTCTACACATTGGGGCTGTTGTCTGTGGACAGATACCTTGCTATATGCCATCCTCTGCGGTATAACAACATCATGACAGACCGCTTTTGCTGGAAATTCATTGTTTTCCTATGGATAGTAGGCTTTCTAGAATACATCCCAGCATTTGCCCTCATGGTTCAGTTACAGTGGTGCAGCAATTATGGCTTTATTGATCACTTCTTCTGTGATGGCTCCGCTCTCCTAAATTTATCCTGTTCTGATACACAAACAGTTCAGAATATGTTCTTCAGTTTTACTTCATTTGCTATCCTAAGCTCTCTTATACCCACGGTATTGTCATATTTCTTCATCCTGTATTCAGTCTTCAGTATCTCCTCATCTTCTGGAAGAGGCAAAACATTTTCTACTTGCTCCTCACACTTTATTGCTGTGACATTTGCTTATGGAAGCTGTATAATTATTTATGTACATCCTGCAGGGTCATTCACATCCAGTTCTGGAAAGATTGTTGCTATCTTTAACAGCATTTTTAGTCCACTATTACATCCATTTATATATAGTTTGAGGAACCAAGTGGTTATGACTGCTTTGAAGAAAGTTTTTAAACAGAACTTTCCTATAGTTAAGGTTGGCCATATTAGATGACATTTTGGCTATGGGGATTTTTTTTGTTAAAGTTTTACATATACAAAATATAAAGAACAACTGAATAAGTTGACATAATTAATACTAAAACATTAAAGTATCAAACAGAAACAAATGAAAAATAGCAAATGAAGAAAAGAAAAAATAAAAGCTTACAAACTCAAACTCATACTAGTAAAGGTGTCAGTACCTAAACATTAGAAGGATTAGAAAGGGAAGTATTAGAAGCAATTTTTTTCTATACTATCTGGGGCTCTGTTAAAGAGAATTCTTGCTAGACCCCTGACATTTGTAAAGACAGTACCATTACGCTGTAAAAATGTGTTATACAATTTAAACTGAATTCTTCAGGCTTGTTTATATATAGGAGTGTCCTAAACACTTGCAGTTCATTCAGTTCTCTATATACCCAAATATTTTCACATTTCCCCCCCAACGTAGTCCACTTCTCATGCTGATTGTAAAATTTAAGGTTGAATTGTTCCACATTCCTTGGTGCTAAAGAGAGCATAGTAAAATTGTTTAAAGCTCATTTAATTTTTATTTCTTATTTGTTGTGCTGTGATGACTCTAATTCCCTGCGAGGGACCACCCCTGGAAGGTTGCTTGTTTATTTTACTGTTTTTGTAAATAAAAATAGGAAGAGTGCCTAGAAATTTGAAATACCTCTCAGCAGAGAGTGCATTTGAAGTTAATCCCCCACAATATATATAATATTTTCAAAAACAGAGGTTCTGTTGTATAAAGAGATGGTAGCTGCAGATTTTTATTTTGCATGAAAAATTGTGAAAATTGTGAAAATGTCATGTTATCAAAACTGTATTAGAGCAAAAAGTAAAAAAAAAAAAAAACCACCTAAATCAATTTGAGCACACACAACCACAGCATAATCTTTCAATATAATATAAAAAATAAATGATTAGACTGTGTTTCTGTTTTAACCTTTTGTCAGGGGCTCCTCCTGCCCTTTTCATTAGCAGCTGACACTGCTGTAATATTTCCACCTCAGGGTGGTGGACAAGTTGCTACTGGTGCCTTCACTAGAAACAGTGCTTACAGCTCATCATATTTCTCCCTCAGTCAACTACTGGTTTGGATGACGGAATTCGGGCTTCTAAGCCTTTTGCTCTGTTGGGCAACTGGAAATGGTGTGGAGGGTATAGCACACAAAGCCAACACAACATCGGTTTATGATGGAGTAATGATCCACAACAGCATTTGAGGGAAATGAAGGCCTTGTTAATAAACATAAATAGAAAACATTACAGACAGACCAAATTTGGCAGTAAGACTTACTGACAAACAGTAATATCCAAACCAGTGTCACGGATAACAGGGAGGGGAGGGAAACAGAAAGGTAAATACAAGGGACTAGGCCTTCAATGGCTAGGAAAAGGGAATGGTCACCCCTTACAGACACCCTAACCTAGCCCTAACTCCTAACAGTAGGAGTATCCCCTGATGGTAGGAATGCTCATACACAGGAACCTAGGCCCTAGTAGCCCTGTATAGCCCTAGCAGTAGTGTCTGGCTTGAGACTACTGGTTCTCTCCCTTATGAAAGACCCAGTGTCTCCCTGAGGCCTAGTAAACAACAAAAGAACAACAAAACACCAAAAGAAGTTCAACTTATCTTAATTAGCAAATAGAGTAGCAGGAACTTTGGAGTGGACAACACACCAGCTCTTCACATCCCAGAAGTAAATATTAGCCGCATGACATGAAGTGTGAGGATCAGACTAAATGGAGGAGCAGTAATGACCATCAGCTGCAGCTGATACAAGGGGAGTGGTCATTACAAACAACAACACAGAAACAAGTAAAAACAAAAAGACTGTCAGACAACCCGACGTGCAGCTAGTCTCACAGATCTTATAACTTCAGTCACTCTCCTGAAGAAGCGGATATATCGGCAAAAGGCGTTTGAGTGGGTGCAACCTCTTGAAGGACAGGTATGTCCTGTGTTTTACTGGATTTTATGATTTTTGTACAATTTGATTTGTTTATAATAAAGTGAATTTTATTATATGTATAGTGAGTGGCCTTTAAAGTCTTGTTATCAATAGATGCTATTTCACCCCAGAACTTCCCAGTAAGACTTACTGTATATATTTGTGAGTGAGGAATTTTATTCCCTATTTGGGTGACATTTTCTAAAAGGCAATTTCTGTCATTGTTGTGAATTCCCCCCCCAAAAAGTACATATATCTTAATTTTGTCACTCGGATTAACCTTCAAGGCTATGTTGAAGTCATCTGGAATTAAAGCCTGGTTCATTTTGTTAAAGTACAGGTGTTTCACAGACAGTTGGCAGGCAAACAACTCTGGTGCATGTTCTGCAAGTTTCTACCACAAGATCTTTGTACACCCACTAGTCCAGTCATTTTCAACCACTGTGCCGTGGCACATTAGTGTGCCGTGAGAGATCTTCAGGTGTACCAAGGAAAATTATCCAAGTCAGGGGTGGATTGCAATGGCTACGCTATCGCAGAGCCCTGCCTCAGTTCTGGCTCCACCCACTCATTTCAACAAGGGTTGCCATAGTTCCTGGCTTGTGGTAGCACAGTACCCGTAGTGTGACAAAGGAATACAGAGGCTGCTCTCTCTCTCATTGGGTGAGTCATATTGCACCTTAGCTAGAACTTCTTTTTATGTATATTCTTTTAAATTGAAGACATATACTTGTTTCTTTCCCTGTATCCAGTATCTTGATTTCTAGTGGTTGGTAAAATTCTAACTTTCAGGGGATCTAAATATACACTGCTTTTTTGTAGAGTGGCTGCTACATGTGACTTGACAAATAGTGCTTTAAAGCTGCCTCATTTTTTTCCAGCATTTTTACTCTGATCAATATTTGGGTATAACATGTTACTTTGTACTGAAGACACCATGCACCATTCCAGAATATAACTAAATGAAATAGAGTTTTACATTCCATTAACAGACAAGAATGAAGAGTGCAAAAATATACCTACTAAAATATGACAAAGTTTGCACAAAATGTATTGCATTTAAGCTTTTTAAAAGCTTAACAGCTTTTTAGCAAGTCCTGTGTTACAAATAATAGAAAAAGAAAAGGTAGGGGACTTTAAAGGCAATATATATTTATATATATATATATATATATATACACACATGATTATGTTGCCGAGTAACTAACAGTTGTAAAATTCAACAATACCAGTAACATTGAAAATTATTTATTAAAAAAAATTTAATTTTTAAAAATAAAGAATTTTCAATGTTATTGCTATTGTTAAATTTTACAACTGTTAGTTACAACATAGTCATATGTGTATGCAGTATATTTATATACTGCATTTTCCCTTACCATTTCTTTTTCTATTGTTTATTCATTTCGGAATGTGACAGGTGTAATTTTGTTTAATTAAATGCAGGTTTATTTCTTTAAAGCCCTGTGTTACACTTATGCACAGCTATTGGAGTGATAGGGCTAACAACACATAAAACTATCTGAGACAGCACATGTTCATTTGTTTTTAATATATAATGAACTTAAATCTCCAAAAGAATTATTTTAAACCGGAACTAAAGTAAAAAAAAAAATAAAGAATTGTATTGGGCCATACATATTCATGCTGTTATGCAAGGTAAACAATATATATTTTAAATATAAAGTATACTCTGTATATATATAAATAAATATATTGTTGGTAGGTAAAAAATGTGCCCTGGCTCAAAAAAGGTTGAAAAACACTGCACTAGTTGATTGGGACTTCACTTTTAAAGTTAGAAGTTTCCAACCTTGAACTGACATACTCACCTCTTGGGCAAACATTGCCTGTAGTCAGGGGAGACAAGAGAGAGGGACTGTTATTTCAAAACAGGGGGTCGGCATTTACTCTGCAAATTTGTCTGGCTATCTTTACGCAGCAGCTCTACCTGGGCTGGGTCTACACGGACGTTTTAAAAACACATGTAAATGTTCCTACTGTGTTTATATGCATTTTTTGCACTTTTATTAGCGTTTTAAAGCTTGCCTTTAAAAAGCCGGAAAACATCTATACCTCGTATTCCCGCGCTTTCGGAAGCGTTTACCCTTGTTTATCTACTTTTTCCCACATTTTTGGGCATTTTCCAGCATTACCCTTGTATTTTAATTTTTTAAACATTGCAAGCAATGTTATAGACAACCCTCATAAATGTGCCTCAAGGAAGACTATTGTAATGCATGGGAATTTTAAACATGGGCTTTTAAAGCCTCAGGTTAAACGCTGGGGAGACCTACGTGTAGATTAAGCCTTAGCAGCCTGCCAGCTCTGAGATTGAGGTTGTTGAGGGTGTCGTTTTCCTGTACAAGGTCAGTTTCAGCCCTGTGGCAGGAGCAAGCAATCCTGCACTTCCCCTAGCAGGTGGCACCTTGCCGGCTCACTTACAATGAAGCACTGGTTCCAAAAAAAACAGTGTTTTCAGGTTTCATAACAAGTGGGATTTGCTACATTTAACATATCCTCCAGCAGTTCACTGCAGTGAATCTAAACATAGTCTCTAATCTAAACTCTAATCTAAACTCTAATCTAAACATAGTCTGAATTTTAGGCTGGGTCTACAGGCACATTTTAAAAAAGCATGTAAACGTTCCTACTGCTTTTATATGTGTTTTTATGCAGTTTTATTAGCATTTTAAAGCTTGCCTTTAAAATGCTGCAAAAGGTCTATGCCATGTTTTTCCCGTGTTTTAAGTGCTTATAAACATGTTTATAATGTTTACAATGTTTACCCGCGTTCACCTGTGTTTTCCAGCGTTAACCTGTAATTTTTTAAACGTTGCAAGCAACGTTATAGATAACGCTCATTTATGTGCCTCAGGGATTAGCCCATTGGAATACATGGGAATTTCAAACATGGGCTTTATAGCCTCAGGTTAAACGCTGGGAAAAATGTCCGTGTAGTCCAGGGGTCGGCAACCTTTACAATCAAAAGAGCAATTTTGCCCCCTCTTCTACAAAAGAAAAATAGTCTGGAGCCGCAAAACATAACACAGATTATAAACTTTTAAAAGTTTTATTCTTTTCCTAATTTTACCTCTTACAACAACAGAATACAACAAACAGAAGTGCAGTGTGCATGTGTAGGTCTACTTTGAAATAAATTAAACACTGAACTATACCCTTAGTATCACAATTTATTTTATGAATCTGTGCAGTATTTTTTTGAATTTCACTGGCTTTAATATACTCATGATTAAAGTAATCAGTAATCTTTCTTGTATATACTTTTATATTGTGAAGTCATAATCATAATTCATTTTCCCCAAATTAATAGGTAATTTATTTGGTAATTGATAAATATAATAATAAGTAATTAAATATATATAATAATATTAAAAAGTTACGTAAATAAATTATCATATAGCCTACATGATTATGTATATCAAATGTTTACACACAATATGTATATAAAATATTTATTTGTAGGATTAAATCTTAAGAACCATACATTTGAACAGGGTAGAATTTTTTGATCGGCAGAGTTTTTTATGTTCTGACGATGAAGTACACAATTTGTTCAGTAAAAAAAAAAAAAACTTTAAGGGAATGGTTGCCAACCTTTTCGGCCCCGTGGACCACTAAATTTACAGGCTCGCGGTGAGCTGGGTGTCACGCAAAGGAGAAGAAACTTCCTCTTTATTGACGTCATGATGTTATGCCAGAATCCGCCCACTCAGACCTGCGATGGGGAGGGAGCGGGTTGTGTCCAGAGACACAACCCGCCAACTTCCCTGAGCCAGGGACCTGTATGGGGGACTTGGTCTGCGGCTCTGGCAGGAGCAACCCCCAGCGGGGTCTTCTTCTGACCCTGCTCGGGGGGGGCCTGCCAGAGCCGCGGACCACCAAAACTGCTTTAAGGCACTCCCAAACATGTTTTTACATGATTTGTGCATTTTCAATATTGCCCTGCCTTCGAACAATTTTTTTTTAAGAGCTTTATGTGCCTTTTAAACAGTAGTTTCCCTTATTCACCCAAAAAAGAGAATGCCTTTTCAAAGACTTCCAACAAAGTCAAAGAATCTGAAATTTTGCAACATTTTCTGGTGAAGAATCAATCACTCTCATAGAAAAAATATTCATATCAGGTGCACACAAGCATATAAAAGAAATATATATATATATATATATATATACATATATATATATATACATATAGGGGATATAAACAAGTATATAGAGTTTGAGCTGCCTAGAATGGTTGCGCTTGAGCAGCAGAAGGAGGCTGCTTGACTTCAGCCTGAGCTGCCTAGTCCCTATGTGCTTGGGTAGCAGCAGGAGGCTGCTTTGATATGGCCACTCGCCTGGTGGTTGTTTTAACCTGAGCTTGTTTTTGATGATGACTGATGAGTTTACTTCTAACAAGTAAACTCATTTTGTACATGTAAAAAAAAAATCATTTTTTTTCTTGGTTTCAATTATTAGGGGATTTGAAACTATCCTATTTTTATTTTCATTTTTCAAATCCGGCATACCAAGCATGAGTTTATAAAGTGGAGTGTAAATTGTAGAACAGAGTAGAATAAAATATGTCAATTTGGTTTGGTAGTTTTCAGATTTTATTATTGTTCACTAAAGTTCAGCAGAAGGGTGCAATCTTTTATTGCAGTTTATATTTTTTAGCAAGAATTTTAAAGTAAGATATTTGAATATCTATCATTGTTTGATCATTTATTGCAGGTGTACCCAACTGCCTTAATCAATGTTCTGATTCCTTATAACTCCAGGGTTCTTTAACACTTTCCCCCACATTCTCCTTACCATCTTTGATTCCTAGGCAGACACTCCTATAACAAACATATAAAAAGAACAGTATACACTTTGGTAATATTGTATAAACAATACAAATCCATACAACACTAAAATAATAAGGAAGATTGAAGTGATGGTTTTATAATATAAGGTTCTCATTCAGCAGGGTACAATTATTTTATCTGACAGCTTACACTTACGTTTTAAGCTGGAAATTACTACTTGATTTCTCAAAGTATAGATAAAAGGATGCAAGAATGGACTTAAAATGCTATTAAAAATTGCTACAGTCTTTGCAGGGCTACAAGAAAGTGTATCTTTAGGGATGACATAAATTAATATACAACTTCCATAAACAATAACTACAGCAACAAAGTGTGAGGAACAAGTGGAGAATGTTTTACTTCTACCACTGGGTGATGAGATGCTAAAAATGGACAATAGGATAAAACAATAGGAAGATATTGTGGGGATTATTGACCCTACAACAGCAAAGCAAGCAAAGAAAGAAAACAAAGTTTCTGCCATTTGAGTATCGGAACAAGCCAAACGTAAAAGTGCTGAGCCATCACAGAAGAAATGATCAATGACTGCATGAGCTCTGCACCACTGTAACTGAGACATGAGGACGATAGATGGTATGAATACCAAAAATCCAAATGTCCATGATGCAATGGTTGATCTCCAACAAAGCTGGTAGGTCATAATTGTGCTGTATTGTAAGGGATGGCAGACAGCAATGTATCTGTCAATGGACAACAGCCCCAGAGTGTAGAATACTGTACCACCAGCTGAGACATATATGTATAATTGTAATAGGCACCCACTAAGAACGACATCGTTGTCACCTGTTATCAAGATTTCCAAAAGTTTGGGGACTGTGGAAGAAATGAACAATATGTCCAAGGTTGCCAAGCTTCTTAGGAAGAAATACATAGGTTTTTGTAGATCATGGACCAAACTTGTGGCAGAGATGGTCACTATGTTTCCAGAAACAGATATAATGTAAACAAGAACCAGAGCTAAAACCACATATATTTGTAAAATCGGATTTATTGTAAAGCCGGCCAGGCTAAATAATGTCTGGTTGTACACCATCATCGTCATGTTAGTAACTAATATTAATGATACAAAGCCTAAACCTAAGTGACTTGTTTTTTGTAAAAGAAAATGAATAACTTAAATAAAAGACAAACTAAAGTAAAAAATGAAAAATAATACATTGACTCATGCAATGTCTGAAAAATGACCTTAAATACACATTATATTGCTATGATCTAAAATCCAGCTTGTGTGAGATTTATTGATACTTTCAATCTCAAGTGCTTTCACTACTGGGAGTTATCAGCTTTCCAAGATTACTCCAGAAGGGCTTTATTATATGATAAAATGTCTACTCTGGTTTCTTGCCTTTGGGAGCACAGCATGCTTATAATTAACAAAGTGTGTTACACTTCAATCAAAGTGTAAAAAATGTAAAAAGTCAAGCTAGCACCAGATATATTTTTTTATTTTTATTATAGCTACAACATATTTAGTAATATTAAACACTTTTTGTTACAATAACATTATTTTGTTACAATGTCACTTCTTTTTACAGTAACACTTTTCAAAACTTGTCATAGAAATAGGGGCACTCCTAATTTATCTGATTTTTTTCTCCGCAAGGATGGTGTCTTCTTGGTGTACACAAAATTCAGAGTCAGCATCTGCTTCGTGGATGGAGATGCTGTCTTGGAGATGGCACAAACATACAAATCCAGGTGCTTTTGAAGTATTTGCTGTGTTCTCAGAAAATGTTTAGGGTTAAAGAGAGAACCTGGTCTACCTGCTGAATAATTTAGCTTGCTTTCCCCATAACTGTACTTCATAGTCAACCCCATTCCAAATTTTCTGTAATATGGTAATCCCTAAAAACATCTGCTGGTATTGATAGAACACCCTGCCTGCTACCTCACATACATGGAAACCACACTTTTTTTTACAGCAACCACTCATTTTAAACCACTTTGGATGCTTAAATTTGATTGATGATGCAAAAAGTAAATGTCTAATATGGCAAAGGCTTTAGAAAGTACACCCCTTTTGTTTTGTGATTATTTCAGTAAAAAGAAATTCTACAATGCCATACTGGAGGCTAAATGTTAGAGGCTATTTTACATGCAGAATGGCTATAACTGTTGACACCATTAAAAGGGACTTGAAAGATAATTTCACATTTCCTTTCATTATTGTTGACTTTAAGGTCTAGGAAAGAAAATGATGTCAGACTAGGACAGGGAAGTTTAGTTGGTGAGAGATGAGAACAGAGGAGAACCGAGTTACGCTGAAAACAGAATTAATCCTATGGGTCTGATGTATTATTGCTCTCCAAGACTGGTAAAGATAGACTATCATAGGTGAACCTGGGTTATTCAGTAATCTTGAAGAGTTTTTTTAAATCAGGTCCCATGTGAGGTGTTCTCAGTATCCCCCACCAACAAAAATTAGGGGAATGCAGCTTAATGTCCAAGGTAGCCAAACTTCTTAGGAAGAAATACGTAGGTTTTTGTAGATCATGGACCAAACTTGTGGCAGAGATGGTCACTAAGTTTCCAGAAACAGATATAATGTAAACAAGAACTAGAACTCCTAGATTGTAGGCTCTTTGGGGCAGGGTCCCCTCCTCGTCCTGTGTCACTGTTTGTATCTGTCTGTCATTTGCAACCCGTATTTAATGCGGCGCTGTGTAATACGTTGGCATTATATAAATCCTGTTTATTATTATTAATATTATTATTAATAATAATACAATGAAATGTCCATGGTCCCTCTTAAGAATCATCTCCTATTAAGCCTGTAATGCAATGCTAAATAAGAACAATTTCCATGAGAGCAGTCTATTCTGTAAAGTGAAACTTGGCTCATAACAAAGTTTGTTTGTACGAAGTTTTGGCTGTATGATGGAAAACCAATAGTTCAAGTAAAGGGGTTAGAGTTCAGTCTGAACATTCTTATTCTTTTACAACTGGCACTTTGTAAAAGTCTGATGACAGTTCCTCTCAGAATTTAGTGATAATGATTAATGTTGCTTGTGCAATTACATTATATGAACAGCTGGCCACAGCCTGCCATATCTCCTCCCATTCCTACCTGTCAATCGTGGATTGCAGGTCAGTCTCCCAGTTAGACATGTATGGAGGGTTTTGTGCATTCATTTGGAGTAATGTTGCATAAAGAAAGGATACCAGATCAGATGAGCCCCTGTTTTTCCAAGCAACAAGATTCAAAACCCGTCAGTTGGAGGGGAGAGTCTGCAGAATTTCCGTGGGGATCTCTCAGGTAGTGCCTAATTTGCATATATTGGTTCGCTAGAGGGCACTTTCCAGGGTTCCTGCAAGCAAGCAAAAGATTTGATCCCCGAAAAAGGGAACAAATCATAACAAAATGTACAGGCCTTGATGCCCACCAACGAAAACTACTTGATTACCATAAGCTGGTTCAAAGGTGGGACAAGAATCCCAATTAAGGGCGTGTGTTTAGAAATCAACCTTGCAGGATGTTTGAGTCTATCCCATAACCCTAAAGCAAATGATAAGGTGGGGTCTGCCACCAAGTATTGGGGGGATCCATAAAAGGTTGTGTAACCAGGGCGATTTCCCCGCGTATATTCGGGCCCAAATGGGGAGATCCTGGGGGAGATGGAGTGTCACCAAGGAAGCCAGTTGAGCCACTATCAGGTATTTATAGAAATTGGGGACCGATAATCCCCCTGCCAAGTTAGTGCAATACATTACTCTCTCAGGAACCTGGGGTATGTTAGGGTGCCAAATACATTGTAGTGCTTTCCTTTGTTTGCCTTAAGGACCTTCAATGGGACAGGTATAGAAGGAAGTGTGCGGAACAGATAAAGCAATTTAGGGAGATGTGTCATTTTGATGGCATATATCCTACCCAACAACGAGGGGGTAAAGTTGCCACTTAGAACGTAGATTAGAAAGTTTCTTAAATAGAGGTGGATAGTTAGCCTGATAAATTGCAGACAGTTTGGATGTGAACTTTATTCCTAAATAGGAAATGGCAAAATTTGGAAGAGTGACATTTAGTGCCTTTGATTTGTCATTATTCACCACCAAACCAGAAATTGTCACAAACTTGGATAGTAAGGAACCCAGATGTGGTAGAGTCATAACAGGTGCTGTTATAATAACAGGATAACAGTATGTCATCAGCACATATGGCTGCTGCTAGCGGTTCAAAGGCTAGTATGAATAAAAGGAGCGAGAGTGGGCAGCCCTGTCTGGTACCCCGTAAAATCTGAAACGATGCCAATGTAAAACCCATATATCTCACTATTGCAAAGGGGGATGCATACAAGGCATATATCCAGTGAAAAAATTAATTGCCAAATCCCCATTTCTTCAAGGCATAGAACATGTATTGCCATGATATTGAGTCAAGGATCTTCTGCACGTCCAATGAGAGGAGCATACACTTAATTGATTTAGACTGTGCTAAATACAATAATTGATGAACTCTGCGAACATTATCCCCAGCCTATTGTCCAGGAACAAAGCCCACTTGATCCCCGTGGATCAGGCTGCCCAATATCTGATTGAGCCTAGAAGCCAGAATTTTGGTCAAGATCTTGACGTCCACATTTAGGAGCGAGATCCGCCTATAGTTAGTCGATGAGCTTGGGTCGGTCGATAGCTTAGGTATTATGGCAATAGATGTTCTTAGAGATTCCAGGGGCAAGGGGATCCCTTGCTTCAAATCATTAAAAAGGGGATGTAAATGTGGTAGAAAAAAATTGGATAATTTCTTCAAAATAACGCCGTAAAGCCGTCACAGCTAGGTCGCCAGCCTAATATACAGTTTACTGTACAGTATAACCTACAGAGTGGAGGGGTGGGAAGTAAAGAATGTAAACTGCAGTGTTAGCTAGTACATAAACAATCAGCAATATAAGATGCTATATATATCCAATTACAGTGTCTGACTGTTTTAAAGCATGTGCACCCTGCTGTCTTCTTGTTATATTCTGTTCTGAATCATAGATGCAGTCATTGAGACCAGTGTCATTTAACACCCCTATATTTTCCCATTATGTCCATATATTAAGGCAAAAACTACCATAACAAACATATTACAAAGAATTATAACTTTCCATAAAGAACACAAATTCATAAAGCACTACAAAAATGAATAAGGCTGAACTGTTTGTTTTGTTATGTTTGATATTCGGGCTCTAACAAGGTTCTTATACAAAGATTCAAGAGCATGACATTATTTTATTGGTCAGCTTACACTTACGTTTTAAGCTGGAGTGTACTACTTGATTTCTCAAAGTATAGATAAAAGGATGCAAGAATGGACCCACAATGCTATTAAAAATCGCTACAGTCTTTGCAGAGCTGCAAGAAAAAATATCTTTAGGGAGGACATAAATAAATATACAACTTCCATAGCCAATCACTACAGCAACAAAGTGTGAGGAACAAGTGGAGAATGTTTTACTTCTACCACTGGGTGATGAGATGCTAAAAATTGACGATAGGATAAAACAATAGGAAGATATTGTGGGGATCATAGATCCTACAACAGCAAAGCAAGCAAAGAAAGAAAATGAAGTTTCTGCCATTTGAGTATCGGAACAAGCCAAACGTAAAAGAGCTGAGCCATCACAGAAGAAATGATCAATGACTGCATGAGCTCTGCACCACTGTAACTGAGACATGAGGACGATAGATGGTATGAATACCAAAAATCCAAATGTCCATGATGCAATGGTTGATCTCCAACAAAGCTGATGGGTCATAATTGTGCTGTATTGTAAGGGATGGCAGACAGCAATGTATCTGTCAATGGACAACAGCCCCAGAGTGTAGAACATTGTACTTCCAGCTGAGACATATATGTATAATTGTAATAGGCACCCACTAAGAACGACATCGTTGTCACCTGTTATCAAGATTTCTAAAAGCTTGGGCACTGTGGAAGAAATGAACAATATGTCCAAGGTTGCCAAATTTCTTAGGAAGAAATACATTGTTTTTTGTAGATCATGGACTAAATTTATGGCAGAGATGGTCACTATGTTTCCAGAAACAGATATAATGTAAACAAGAACCAGAGCTACAACCACATATACTTTTAAAACCGGATTTATTGTAAAGCCGGCCAGGCTAAAAAATGTCTGGTTGTAAACCATCATTGTCATAATATACATTTTTTATATATTTTTTCTAATATTATTGATAACAAACTTAAACTTAAGATACATGTTTGATGCAAAATATAACGATTAACTGGAGTAAAAGAAAAACAAAAGTCAAAACTGAAAAATACATTGATTCTGGAATGTCTGAAAGACTACCTATACACAAATAATCACACATTATATCGCAATGATCTAAACTCCAGCTTGTATTAGATTTATTTATACTCTAAATCTCAAGTTCGTTCACTACTGGGAATTTTCAGCTTTGCTAGATTGCTCCAGAAGGGTTTATTTTATTCATAAGAGTATTATCAGTAAATGGTTTTCTACCTTGGGGTATATTGCATTCCCATAATTACTGTATGTGTTACACTTAAGTCAAATTGTAAAATTAAACCTTAAAGTGGGCCTAGCACCAGTTCTATTTTTTAATTAGCTGCAGCATACTCAGTAATATGTACTATATATATTATTATATGTCAGTTATATGTAATAATAAACCCTATTTATTACAGTAACATTTTTTGTGACAACTTCACTTTTTAATTGCAGTAACAATTATTGTACTACTTATCACAGAGATTACTGTACTTCTATTTTATCTTTTTTTCTCTCTGTTAAGTGCCATCTTGGTCATATTGCACATATTTTTCATGACTGTGGACGGTCAGAGTTTTCACCAGCTCCGAACAACCCTTTTACACAAAAATGACACCTGCAGGTGTGGTGCAAATGGCCTCTTTCAGACGTTTATTACACAATTTCTTTTCAATTTTAAATACTATTACATCAGTGCAACATTAATATAACAACATTATAACAGCAGTATACCAACCCTCTAACAACATTATACCAGCATTAAACCAGCCTAACCCCCCTGGGGGTGCAGGTCCTCCAAAACGTTATCACCTTCACCACCATTCAACCAGGGACATGTGTTTCCGTTGATATATCTTGCTCCTAGGCACCATTCCACTGCCTTGGGAACGATATCAACTGCGCCTACAATCCCTTAACAAATGAGCCCCCACTTGCTGAAAAAATAACCATTTTGGGGACCCCATACCATAGATGGCTCTCTACACCACACCACTCCATCACCTTCACTACACACTGCCCACAAGCACCTTAAACTGCCTGTCTTTTTACTGATGACAGACCCAAACCCTGTCTAGGCCTAAAAACATAAAAAAAACATATTTTGAGGAAGGATGGGTGGATTATCTTCTTCCTCATTGACTGAACTCCGCCTCACCCTTTGATCCCCTGACTCCTTATATCCCTTCCCATCCCACCCACTGTTTACATTATCAACCTATCTCTGACTTCGCTCCTCTTTCCTCTAACTCCACCAAACTCTTAACCCTTTACAGCCTTGCTCCACCTTCCCCCACCAGTTATACTGGCCCTCCATCTATCCTCCTTCCTTCTCAGGATGGAGATACTATGTTAGAGATTGTAGAGTGTCTGGAGAAAAAGATATTATTGCTGTATAGTGTGGCATGTAATTAATATATTTATGCGGAATGTCAAAAACCTAATGCAATGGTTAAAAAAGAACAATCCCCAAAGGAGCCCCCCATTCCCCAGTGAAGTAAAGCCTAATTTGTCACAAAGATTATTTGTAAAAGGTTTTGGCTGAGTGGTAAAAAATCAAAAGTTTAAGTAAAAAAGTTGAAGTCCAGTGTGAACATGGTACCAACTGGTACTATCTAAATGTGTAAATTTTACTCAGCAGTTAAGCAGGATTTGGCGTATAGAGCTAAATGTAGCTGGTCTGCACTTGCTTTTTCAAGCCAGTGTATTTTGCATGTCATATGCAAACAAAAGTCTTTTTCTTTGAATCTCATTAGGCATTTTAAATTACTACAATGTATGGTGAACTGAGGAATAATGGAGTGTAGGTGGAATGATGGGGAGCTCAGGAAGACAGTAGGTGTAGGGTTAGGGTAGGTCCTATGAGTTGAGGAAGAGGTCAGATGAAATGGATTGAGTAATGGAAACGAAAAGGTGGGGGTGACAGTTTATAGAAAAAAGAATGAAAAAACATGTCAATTTGCAAGAAAGCTTGAGAGAAAGTTGGAGGAAGCACAACAACAGGTAAGTTACCAATCATGGCAGATGTGTACGGCATCTTAGATGAGCTGTGGGTGGTGGTGGACTCCTGAGGCAATGAGTGGTGGCAGGAGCATGTGATTGCCCCAATTACTGGGGGAACCTCAGCCCAACAAGCTTCTGGATCAGAAGGTTTGAAGAGTCAGGACCCATGATTGCTCAAGAAGAAAACGGAATATGGCCAGGGATGGCGTGGAGTCTGAGGCTGCAACAAGTCTGGCCTGGCAAAATAGAGGGTTCATCTGTGTTTCAAAGGACCATTAAGGTCTCATATAAAATAAGGTGGGATGTGTGGGAAAATTGGATGTGGAGTTGCTGGTAACGTAATCTCATTGGGAATGGGGTGAACAGATTATTAAACTGGTAGGAAGATGGGAGTCAAATCAATTTAGATTCTATCTGTGTTCACACTTTTCTTTGGCTGGAGGTAGTGTTTCTTGGAGGCATATACGTTTTTATGTTGGAGCATAAGGGGTGTAAGATTGACCTGGGCAGTTTGGGGTTGTAGATGATGTACCTATGCTGTCTAAATTAAGTTTTTTTGTTCCAGGTCGTAGCCCTTGTCTGATTAACATTTTAGGACATTTTTGTGTCTTTTAAGCCACCCAGAGGGCTGATGTTCAGCCTAAAGATCAGCAACTGGGTGTTCCTTGCAGCGTTGGCCCCATGCACTGGATTGGTATATCTGGGATGTTACCTTGTTAGATTACATTAGACCTTTTTTATCTTCATCTTTCACAGTTGAAGGAACATTTTCCTGCCTGATGATTACAATAGGAACATGAATGGAATACTTTATTCTTACCCCTACTCCAAAGGATATGATCTTCGTAATATGTAACATCTATTTACCATGTATGGCCCTCTTAATTATATGTCATGATAACACCATGCAGGCATATACCATCTTCCATCAAACACTTTCTAATCTTTTATATAGATTCATTTACCCTTGAACACACACTAACCTTCATATATATTTTATTTATATACAGATACATCAGTAATTTGAACCCTCAAATTTTAACTGTTTGTTCACTTGAGTTATCCAACATTAAAATGTAAGTAAAGATCCTTTTACATAATGTAGATATATTTTCTTTTCGGATGTTTTATATAAAAGTCAGATACTATTACCATCTTAATATTGAATTTACCGCTAACAATTAATCCAGAAATAGCATTCTCGATATTGTGTACTCATTATGAATGTCATGTACCCAATGCACACATGTATTGCAAATGTAAATTTGATTGTCCTCTATATGTATATTTATTCTTTGAATATATGTATTTAGACCACTACACCCATGCAATAACCAATCCCTGAGGAAGCCCTTCGTGGACAAACGCATCGGATCTCATACAGCAAAACGCGGTTACCCTCACTTTGTTTTCCATGACTATTTAAATTACGTCTGTATATTTCAATGAACACATAAACCCTGTAAGTATTGTAACAGGTGTTTTAGCAAATACGTTGAATCTGTACTTGTTTTGTGTATGAATAAGTAAAGCTACAAATATACAAACAAGTTCATAAAGCATTTCCGTGAGCCGCAAACCTATTTTCTTTAACCTTTTCTTCCCTCTAATTTGGCATGTTGTTGAGAAAGCCGGTGCCAGAGAATATATTTTTTTCTCAATTGGAGATGCTGTAAGATATTATATTGTTGCATGTGGATAGTAATGATTTAGGCAGTCGTTCCATGCAAGAACATATAAGTGATAAAACATAGGATTTTCTACATTTGTGTACTGCTTTCCCTTCCCCCTTCTCAGGGGGGATTGTGGTCTAAACTTCTGGTCTGGCATTGGAGTGTGGAGGTGGATAACTGGCAGTGTCTGTTGTGTGAGATTGTGCATTTGAATGCAGTTGTCATGGACTTGTGGTTCTTTGAATTTTTTGGGTATTCATCAGTTATTACAGCTGTGAGATGCGGTACAAACATGAGGTTTTAACGCTTGGGCATGGTGATAGTTATAGGTTCTGGAATATTTCTCAAGTATTTATTAGTATACTTTTCAGTGGTGGAAGGCCCTTTCTCAGCTATGGCGTCTCTCAATAGTAAAATGTAAAAACAGATGGCTGTCTACAAGGTTAGGTCTGGTATGGGGTTGTTATCAATGAAAATGGTGGCTGCCTTTTTGACACAGTTCAGTAACAATAAATGCTGCTTATAGATATTGTAGATCACAGTGTTAGCTAATAGAGAAACATTCAGCACTGCTTTTCTTTATTACTCTTGTCCCTTAAAAGAAAATAGCAAGTCAAATTGAGCAACAAGAACAGATATCTCTTTAAAATCCCTATTATTATTATTATCATTATTAATATTATTACACAGTATTTATATAGCGCCATCATATTACGCAGCGCTATACAAAGTCCATAGTCGTGTCACTAATTGTCCCTCAAAGGAGCTCACAATCTAATGTCCCTACCATAGTCATATGTGATTAAAGTAGTCTAAGGTCAATTGTAGGGAGAAGCCAATTAACCTAACTTCATGTTTTTGGGATGTGAGAGGAAACCGGAGTACCCGGAGGAAGCCCACGCAGACAAAGGGAGAACCTGCAAACTCCATGCAGATAAAGTCCTGGCTGGGGATCGAACCTTGGACCCTATAATAATTCCCTTATTAGAAAGTCTGAAGGATGGCTCAAACCTCTTTGTCATCCCACAGAAAGAATCATCCAAGGCTTTGCATGTTTACTAGTAAACTATTTATTGTACGATGTTTAAAGATATCTCACTGTTTGATCATTTTAATGAATGTGCACTCAGCTGTCTTCTACTTTATTGCTGTTCTGAATCATAGGTGTGGTCATTGGGACCCCTGTCATTTAATACCTTCCCCTATGTTCTCTTTAACATGCCTTGTATTCAAGGTAGTGTGTTGACACACCACCATATCACACTTTTAAAAAGGTTAGGAGTATATACATTTTAGTAATACTGCATAATAAGGATGAATGAATTGCATTACATTTATTATTAAGATTAAATTGATTGTTTAATAATGTTTGGTTTCCCAGCTCTATTATGGTTGTTATACAATGATTCAGCTGGGCAAAATTGTTTTTTTATCAGCTTACACTTACATTTTAAGCTAGGGATTACTACTTGATTTCTCTTGATTGCAATAATGCAATAAAAGGATACCAACCATGCTTGCACAGCTCAATCTTGACCAACCTTGGGTGCTAAGACAAAGTCACTCCTGTGCATAGCTGCCAGAATTGCATCATTTCAGACCAGTGAATTGAGATAGCTGAAGATTCCAGACCCAAAAGCAGACTGCGAGGAGATGTCAGGTGGTGGTGACTTCATTTGCAGTCTCTTGAAGTATTTGTCTATTAGCTTAGCATATCTAGTCATAAAATCCAGATTGTTTAGTTGGAAAAAAACAAGTGAAAACTGAAAACAATAAAACCCTAAATAAAATCTAGTCCAGCCAAATAACTTCAGAAGACTTGTGATCAGTTAATTAGGACCCATCTGTGTGCAATCAAGTGTCACATAGTAATCTCTTCTGTATGATGTCTTCATACATATGATAAGCACACATAAATAGCCTGACTGTCACAGCTCTAAGCAAGCAACATCAAAAACAAGGAGCATTCTAAACAGGTAAAAGACAAAGTTTTGATAAAGTTTAAATCAGGGTTTGGTTAAAAAATGATTCCAAACTTTAACTATCCCACAGATCACCATTAAATTTCTTATAAAAAAGAAAGAATGTGAAACCCCCACAACCTTAACTACAACAGATAAGAATTACTGGCAAATATGGCAAATGACATTCCAATGGTAAAACTTGGTGGTGGCAGGATCATGCTGAAGGCATGTTTTTCATTAGCAAGAGAATGTTAGGATTGAGAGAAAGAGGGATGGTTATTAAAACAGAACAATTCTTGAGAAAAACTTGTTTCGGCCTGTACATATTTGAGACTGGGATGAAGAATCACACTTTAAAACGACAATGACCCTAAACTCACTGCTAAAGTGGTTTAAGGAGACATATTACTTGGAATGATATTGATATTACTTGGAATGACCAAATCAACGCATATACCTCAATCCAACCGTGGATCAGTAGACTGTATACTGATACAACCCATCTAAACTCCAACTGTTAAAAGTTTTTTTTTCCTGATAAATGGGCACAATCCCAGTGACTAGATATGCTAAGCTAATAGACAAATACTTCAAGAGACTGAAAATGAAGTCACCACCACCTGACATCCCATCCCAGTCTGCTTCTGGGTCAGGAATCCTCAGCTATCTCAATTCACTGGTCTGAGATGATGTAATTCTGGCAGCTATGCATAGAAGTGACTTTGTCTTAGCACCCAAGGCTGGTCAAGATTGCACATTGACCTGTGCAAGCATGGATGGCTTATTGTACCACTAACAGAAATATACTGGCAGGCAGTAAAGAAGCTTTTATAGCTGAAGAGACATACAGATTCTCATCAACAATAAAATGCTACTAGAAAAGTAAAAATAACTTTCAGGTATTTATACTAGTTGCATTTAAAATGAATTTACTGAATATTGTATGGCTTCATGTATTTGTTTTTTTTGCAAAACCAAGTTTTTTTTAAACCTATCTGGAGTTTAGCTTTATTAGAAGTAGGAAAGCCAACAAAACAACATTGGGTGGTGGCGTGAGACAAAAGAATTATTTTGATAATAGTTTTACAAACTGTGATTTTATTTTAATAAAGCCAGCCTTTTCTCAAAATCTCTGAAAACCTGTTGGACCTGCTTATTTCTCAGACTGTATATAAATGGATTTAGGACTGGTGTCAGGACACTATTAAGAAGAGCCACAATTTTATTTAGGTCAGGAGAAGAACTTTCAACTGGACGTACATATATGAAGATAGCACTGCCATAGACTAATGAGACCACTGTGAAATGAGAAGTACATGTGGAAAAAGCTTTGATTTTCCCACTAGCCGAGGGTATCATTAGGACAGTGATGAGAATGTTGAAGTAGGAAATCAAAGTAAGTATGAATGAGCCCAAAATTACAGCCGAAGCAAAACTGGCAAAGACCACATTAAACTGTTTTATATCTGAGCAACTGATCGCCACCACTGCTGAGCTGTCACAAAAAAAATGATTGATTTTATATGGGCCACAAAAAGAAAGACCAAACAGGAGAACTGTGGGGTAGATGAAAGTAAGAAAGCCAAATATCCATGACACTAAGACCAACCAAAGGCAGACCTTTGGAGAGATGATTGAATAGTACCTGAGTGGGTGACAGATTGCCACATACCGGTCTACTGACATAACAGCCAAAAGATAGAATTCTATAGTTCCAAGGGAAACATAAAAATAAAATTGCAGAAAGCATCCAGGTAAAGAAATGATCCTGTCATTTGAAGCCAAGATAGTGAGCAGTTTTGGGACTGTGGATGATATAAACCAAATGTCCAAGAAAGCCAGGCTGGTGAGGAAAAAGTACATGGCAATATGAAGACGTCTGTCCAGCCAGATGGCTGCAATGATAGACATGTTCCCAGTTAATGATATAAAATAAAGTAATGTAAAAAGGAAAAACACACCATTTTGTACCCATGGGCCAAAAGTAAACCCCACAAGTATGAATGTAGTGTGATTGAGATAGGTCATATTTTATGAGATGCTTAAAATCACATCTAGGAAATCTGTAAATTCAGATATACTATGATAAATGTATTATATATTGTATTTAAAAAAACAAGAAGAAAGAGCAAATTTCAAATAAAACACTACTGCACTTACGAAGGGAAATTATTTCATGCCACCATATATTTTAATAAAAGTTTTTTAATTGGAGTAATAAGGTAATACAGGATATCTAACACATTTTACAATTACTGTTATTATTACTGTGATCAAACTAACAGGTGTTTAGAATTCTTTGTGTTTAAACCTGAATTGTCAATATCTTTCCAGGAACGTTACTCCTGCAATGCTGTTTTAATGCAGATGTTGTCTTTGCAGATAAAACAGCATCTGATAAACCTGTTTTGGGTGTTCAGAATTAAGGACTTAGCTCTTCCATCCACCGTTGAGTCATTCCAACAAACCTGGAATTAATTTCTTCAAAGTAATTTGCTATTTGCTTGAAAATGTTTTGAATCCTGGACCAGATCCATCCCAGGTTTGCTGGCTCACCCAGCTTCACTGATGAAAGTGTATTCTCTCCAGCCTTGGAATAATAAATCCAAGCCTTTATTAAAAAATCAGGCCTACAGTCTCACAGCACATAGACTATAGTCCCTGGTTAAGACAAGTCTCATCTGTCAATTCTACAGACATTGATGGCAAATATTGCACTATACTTAGATGTGCTGGCTGCTTTAGTTATTTTTTTCAGGCCAAAAGCAATTTCAGCAGGAACAGAAAACACGTGGACCTTGTTGGAAATGTAGTGTCGATTCATGCAAGCTGACAAAAAATTATAGTTTCTAGTAGGCTATTAGGACCATGCAACCTTCACATGGCTGCTAGGTGAAAATACAGGAGAAAACAAATTTAGGTGCCTCATCTATGGACTGGTAAGCTGCCGGAGACTTAATTTTTATTTTGGGGTTCATATACATTTTAAAGCAGACCTAGTCCTACTCCACCTTGCAACTGTCTATACTATGCTCAATGAGTGAATTTTGTTTATTTCACAGGGCCAATAATAGCAAAACAAGTCATGGACCAATAAATATATGAAAAGTATTTACATACCTTTATAACAGTTAAATTGTTTTTCAGTATGTTCTGTGCACACTATATAAACAATATATAAATACATTTCATTTGGAGAACACTTTAATATGGTAGCACAATTAGATCAGACTTTTTTTTGTGATCAAAGCATAAAAAGACAGCCTGGAAAACTCATATTGAAAGTAACTGGGACATGTTTACACTAATAATTCAATTTGATACAAATGCCTAACAAGGTAATGCAATTATATAATAATTATATTATTATATAAATGCAATTATATTTTTCCAAAACTACTTAACTGTTTATCCCTTTTTGTCACAAGTAAAGTTATATAATATTTCAATAATAATGAAAAAATATGAACTGAAAATATAGCCTAGATATTTTAATTTATTGATTAATATTAGACATATAATTATAAAAATTGTTCACCTAGCAATGTGAATGAAAATGTAGGTAAAGGAAATCTTACAAAATAGGGTAAACCTGTTTTTATTTTAGGTAAACCTAATTGCATAGCTGCTTTCTTAGAAATCTATTCATTGTTCCTTGTTATTGGTTTTCTCTGTGCTGTATTGTTTATATTGTTATTACTTGTTCCAAAAAAAAAAAAAAAACATACATACATATATGATACAAAGATACAAAAAACTATATTAGAATTCCATGGAAGTAAAACCAAAAGCACAGCCTTCACCACAAGCAAAAACATAAATAATTCATGTGATTAACCTGGTTTTTCTTTGGAATACTTTAACAACCCTAATTATATTAAGTTCAATTAAAAGCTTTAAATAATAACGTTCCATGCTCATACATATTATCATACATATTATTGCCTATTTTGTCCCAACCATTTTTTCTTTCCTACCTTGACTGCTTTATTGTTATTTTATTTTTCGTAGTTTTAACATATTAATTATTACATTAAAGCTCCTGTTTATCTGAAATATGACCAGTTGCTTGAAACTTGGATTACAAATACAGAAATCTGTCAACCCAGGTAAGAAATTGCTAGGTGACCATGGTTTGATAACAATTGTTTCTGTTTTCCATGCTTTTCTAGACCATAGTGGCCTCTCCTTAGCATTGAAACTGGCTTATATTTAAAAAAA
>NC_092863.1:34215483-34231945 GCF_032062135.1 Pyxicephalus adspersus | reverse complement strand
TATATTCAATAGTAAATATGCATATGTTAAATGTGGTGATGCCACTACTGTGCTGCCCATTGCCATCCTTGCAAGAGGCTTGCTGATACTCAAACTCCTGCTTCTACCAAGATGTCCTCTACGCAGAGACACAATGCAGAACAAGGCATTGTAAGTCAGTAACAGGGGTGTAGTGGGGCGGGCACGGGTGGGGACGCCGTGCCCTTACTTTTTTCAGGAATGGGCACGTATGCCCACTGGTATTTTGCCAAGAATTCTTTAGTGGTCCGCGGCTCTGGCCCCCTCTGGTTTCAGGAGAAGGACCCTGCTGGGGGTGCACAGGCCAGAGCTGTGGACCATGTCTCCTGTATGGAATTGCAGGCTCAGGGTGGTGGGTGGGTTGTCTCTCTGAACACAGAGATAACACTAACACAGAAATAACACCACCCAAACAACGTTTAACTCTTTTTGATTGCCAGTCCTTGAAGGCCCCCCACTATCACTTGGGAACAATATCACAACAGACCATCCCAAACCAGTTTCAAAAGCACCTTCTCACCACATCATTCAGAAGACTCCACACCAAAGATGTATCTCCCACCCTACTATTACTACCACAAAAGACATTCTTTCCTCACTGCAAACACAGCCCAACACAACCATTCACAAACAGGGCAGGAGGGTGGGTAATGATTCCTTTAGACAGTGTCAATGGTACTGTAATTGTGCTGTTATCTCTAGTTGGCAATCATCACTACAAACTTTATGTCAATGTAATATTATCAGTCATATCAAATAGTGGCAGAAAATTCATCTAACTGAAAGTTAATTTGACTAATTTAGAGTTTAGTAAAATTAGAGAGTGCGCATGCGCCGCTGACCGGGATGGACGTGCTCTAGCCGGCTCAGCTTCCCCCGGATTCCTTCTTGGCGCCTATAGTAGCGGCGATCGGCAGCCACGCTACTGTTTTGCTGGGAAGGCTTCTGTTTCCCTCTCTGCTCCTCCGGACGATGGTTGGCAAATCGGGTCCTAAGGTAAAGGACCGCACGTTGCGATCCCAGGCTCACCGTCTGGCTCCCAAGATGGCGGAGCCTAAGCTGATGCATGTGGCAGCAGGCCGGGATGTGCAGGAGAAGGAAGGGGAGAACTGCTCTTCTGCAGGTATGAGGGGGGGTGAAGCGATTAGGGGAAGGGAGAGAGAGGCTTCTCTCTCCCCCCCCTCCAGCGGCTTGGATACACAGGATTCTCCTGGACTGGGATCTTCTCTGCAGTCCCCCTCACAGATCTCCCTGCAGGCTGCACAAGGCACTATGAGCACCCCAAGGGAAGAAGCTGCTTATATTGATCCCCATATTTTGTCACAGCCCTCAGGCTCTGCACTTAGAGGCCTACCTCCTATCACCACTGATTATTCCCCCCCCTCTGATCTTTCGACTGATGAGAGCAGATTGTATCAAAATATTGCTGGCCTTCTTCAGTCGGAATTATCTAAAGTTACAGTGACCATCACTTCTGAGCTGCGTCAGGACTTACAAAATCTGGGCACACGTATTGATGTTTTTGAGAAAAAAGTTGATGAGACGGTGTCTCAAGTTAACCAGAATTCCAAGGAGATCTCACTACTACATGCCAAGATGGAGGATTTACAATTTAAGCTTGACGACATGGAAAACAGGTCACGCAGAAATAACTTCAGAATCAGAGGGTTACCGGAATCCATTAAAGATGTTCCAGAGACAGTGAGGCGATCTTTACAAAAACTCTTACCTGAATTACCAGAATCGCACTTACTGCTTGATAGAGCACATAGGGCTCTGGTGGCACCCAGACAAGACGGCCCACCCAGGGATGTCATCGTTAAACCTCATTATTTTACCACACAGGAAGCTTTATTAAAGATTACCAGAGCTATGGATCAAGTCGGGATGGAAGGGCACCCAGTTCAGATTTTTTCTGACATCACTCCGTTTACCATACAATGTAGGAGGGCACTGAAACCCCTTTTGCAAGTGCTGATTGATAACAGGATTAAATATAGATGGGCCTTCCCGTTGAAGCTGATTTTCCAACTACAAGGGAAAAGTTTTTCCTTCTCCTCTTTTGCTGAAGGAGAACGACTTCGCAAAGATTTGGACTTAATCCAGAGGGAGGAATCGCATACTTCACCAGTTGGGGGCACTTCGGCCTCCTTGTATCCCCTCTGGACCAAGGTTAAAACATCTGGAAAGCAATGATAGAAGGTTCCTTAAAGGGTTAATCCAGACGCTATCCTGCTGGAAGAAGCATGCTGGGAAGCATTCCGAGCTGACATCTTGAGAACAACCACTGGCAGCAATTTGTTCCAAGCTGTTTCCTTCTTTGCTCTTTTATGATTGTTCTTACCTCTTTCCGGTGGACTGTCCGTGCAACCCTCTCTGGTGGGGCTGTGACTTTATTACCTGTTTTGCATTATTTTATGTTATCTGCTTATGCTTTCTAACGCAGTCCCAAGCGGGAGATTTTGTGTTATTATGGACCCATATGGGTAGACTGAGGTTGCTGGTTGTTCACTGGGGGTTTTTAAAACAATGGTTGCTCTGTTTAACATGTGCTGCCTTACTCTTTTCGGTCCACCGTAGTTGCCTTTCAGGTCGGTGTTCCTATTCTTCTAATCTACGATTAGATTGTTTGTTGTTTGATTTTGTTTCTTTGTGCTTAATGCTGAGTGAATGCCGAGCCATCGTCAACCATGAGGTCCCCCTGGTTAGTCTCTTATATATTTTGTTGGGATTTGTTTTGTAGGGGTCCTGATGTGTTTTTACTAGATTTTTAGAGGGCGTAGGATCCGGGGGGTTGCACATGCCCTCCAGTTTCAGGGAATTTGTTCGGGCCCTATATATTTACCTGGGCCCACAGGAAATCTCCCTGACGAGATGGAGCTTGAGGGAGCTCCTGGGAGCACAGGAGGTGAGGCTGACCCTTGGGACCCAGGAGCTTTTTTTTTCCGGGGTTCGGGGGGGCACCCAATCCTCTCTGGTTTACAATATTACTTTTGGTTGTTCCAAATGCTTTTGTTTTTGTTTTTTTTTATTTTTATGTCTCGTCTGTCCTGTCCGTGTCCTAGTTACCCCTTTGCTGTTATCCCTGAAGGTAGAGGAAGTTTGTTGATGATTGCGCTTCTGTTATATCACCGTGTCGCCTGACTCTCGTGCGGGGTCTGTGACCCTTACCAAGTTAATGTTGCTTTCTCATAATGTCTAGGGCCTAAACTCCCCGGTCAAGAGATCTAAGGCATTTCACTATTATAATTCACTAAAAGTTGATTTCCTAGCTTTACAGGAAACTCATTTCACCAACAATTCAGCTCCAAGGTATTTTCATAAAAATTACCCTATTTTTTATATGGCCAATTCTGATAAAAAGAAATGTGGGGTTCTTCTATGTTTTAACAAGAGCCACTTTGCGCCACAAGAGGTTTTTAGGGACCCGGGGGCAGGTTCCTGGGGGTTATTGGCTATGTTGGTTTGCAGCTGATCACAGTAGTTTCCTATTATTCACCTAACGATGGTCAAGTAGCATTTTTTCGTAGCCTCCTGGGTGAAATTTGGCCCAAAGTACGGGGTTCCCTGTTCTTACTAGGTGACTCCAATCTGGCTCTTGACCATATCTTGGATAAATCCAAACTGGGTAAATATAAGGACCCCCGAAAAAGAGCCATGCTCTTGCGCTTCTTTTGCGACAATATGACTTAGTTGATAGTTGGAGGGAACTTAACCCATCAGCTAGGGACTATACATATTTTTCGGCAGCCCATAATCAGTACTCGCGCATTGACCATGTTTTTGTTCAGTCTCGTATGCTCCCCAAGATTCTGGGGGCCCGGATTTTGTCCACACCCTGGTCTGACCAAGATCCATTGGCAATACACATTTCGGGCTTTAATCGCCCACAGACTGGGTACCGCTGGAGACTTAACGAAAGTTTGGTTTCAGATCCGCTGGTGAAGGGGGAAATAGACTCATTGCTAAATAACTTTTTTCATGTTAATATTGCGGCTGATACGTCCCCGGCAGTTAATTGGGAAACCCACAAGGCCTATATTCGAGGGGAGCTGATTAAACTAGGGGCAGCACGTAAGAAGGCTCGTAACAAATTGATTGAAACTGGCCTTAGTGATAATCACCGGTTGCAACGACAACATAAGATTTCCCCTCAATCCGTGCCGAAGTCTCAATTAGAGGCCAAACGAACTGAACTTAATTTACTGCTCACTGTTAGGGCAGAAAAATCGATTCGTTGGTCAGCCCATAAATTTTATTTGTGGAGTGATAAACCGGGTAGTCTTTTAGTTAATAAACTCAATCCTAGACCCAAATCACAAGCGTCTCCCAAAATTAAGGTGAGGGGTGGCAGGCTATCCCAAGACCCGGAAAAAATTTTGACGGCTTTTCAAGACTTTTATGGCAATTTGTATAGCCCGGATGACTCAGTCACCGAAACCAACATTGACGGGTTTCTTGACAGGCTTGACCTACCTAAATTACGCCCCAAACACAAGGCAATCCTGGAAAGACCATTTACGATTGAGGAAATGCATGGGTTGATGAAATTTCTTAAGTCGGGTAGCTCACCTGGTCCGGATGGTTTTTCTAATTTATACTACAAAACGTTTTGCCCTATTTTGGCACCATTTGACTGACTATTTTAATTACCTGCGTGCCGTACACCTCTTGTTTGAAAGATGCCAATAGAGCATATATTAGTGTAATTCCTAAACCCGGTAAGGATGCTTCAGAAGTTGCCAATTACAGGCCGATCTCATTAATTAACTGTGATCTTAAAATTATGACGAAGATTCTCTCAATGAGACTGGGCTCCTTTCTGGGAGTTTATGTTCATCCGGACCAGGTGGGTTTTTTGCAACATAGAAAAGCTCCGGATCAAACATGCAGGGCAATAGACCTCATCTCAGTGGTTGATTCCAAGTGGGATGGGCCCCCCCCGTACGGCCATGCTGCTTTCCCTAGACCTTCAAAAGGCTTTTGACAGTATTTCATGGAAATACCTGTTTCGGGTCCTTGATAAGATGGGTTTTGGGGTCCACTTTACCAACTTACTGTTGGCATTGTATGACTCTCCAGAAGCAAGGATATCGTTAGGGGGATTTCTTTCCGCGGCCATCCCAATTAAAAGAGGGACTAGACAGGGCTGTCCGCTCTCCCCACTATTGTTTGCCCTAGCTATCGAACCTCTGGCTATTGCTACGCGTATGGATCCTAATATTCAAGGGATAACATGCGGTCAGATAGAACATGTGCCTTCTTCGCTGATGATATCTTGATGTTTATTACCTCCCCGATCACTACCTTGCCCAACTTAATGAAACTTTTGGATGATTTCTCTTTGTGTTCTGGCCTGAAGGTGAATAAAGCTAAATCCCAGGCTATCAATATAAATATCCCTTTGGGTATACTAGAGGGTGTGCAGAAGAGGTTTGATTTTAGTTGGCAGAAGGAGTCCATTCAGTATCTAGGTATACAGCTGACCCCTATGTACAATAGTCTTTATAAGGCTAATTACACGGGTTTGTTTAAAAAACTCCATGCGGATCTTCGCAGGTGGTCTCATGCCCCTCCTTTGTGGCTGGGACGGATAGCGGCTGTCAAAATGAATCTACTCCCCAGACTACTTTATTTGTTTCGCACGCTTCCTCTTCAGGTCCCCGTAAAAGAGCTGGAATTTCTACAGGCTAAAATTATGCATTTTATCTGGGCCGGGAAGAAGGCCAGAATACAAAAAAACACTTTTCTGGCGCCAAAACGAAGGGGACGTTTAGGGGTCCTGAACCTGAAGTATTACTATGTGGTGGCGCAGATCACACAGACCTCACTGAGCACTTTACATGGAGCTCGCCCCCAATGGGTGGATATAGAAAATCAGGACAAATTCTCAGGTTCCATAGAATCCCTTATGTGGCGTACAAAAAGCGGGCGAGGGACTATATTAGGCCCTGCATTGTCCCACTCTTTACAGATTTGGGACAAATTTAAACATCGTCAACAACTAACCTCACCTCATAAACCTTTAACCCCACTATGGAATAATCCGGAATTTCTACCGGGCATGATCCTATCTTACTTCCATTGGTGGGTCTCCAAAGGTTTTAGGAGGGTGAAGGACTTGATTGATGTCCGATCAGTTTTTTCCTGGGAACACTTAGTCAGTAGTTTTGAAATCCCTTACACGGAACATTTTCGCTATAGACAACTGTCCTCATATGTTAACACAGGCGATGTAATTAAGGCGATACCGAAACCCATGCGCTCCTCTGCATTCGAAAGCACTTGCCTCTCATTAGCCTTAACCAAAGGGCAAATTTCAGTGATCTATTCGGCCTTAGTAGCCCCTACTGATAAATTGCATTATATGCGGGACTGGGAATCCGCATTGGGTATTACATGGGATTTCGAAGAATGGTGGGATAGGATGGACTCCCTTTCCAGGATTTCCCTGAATTCCGCAGTAATAGAAGCTAATTATAAGGTAGCTCTTAGGTGGTATCTCACTCCGGACAGATTAGCGAAAATGTTCCCTTCAACTTCTCCTCTTTGTTTTCGGGGCTGTAATTCTAGGGGCTCTATGCTACATGTTTGGTGGTCATGTCCTATAGCCAGCCGGTATTGGGACGAGGTGTTTGATCTGATATCCGACATTCTCCATCAAATGATTGGCAGCAATGTGGAAGCAGCGCTGTTTGGCAGGCTTGATTTGCCCCTCCCTGTTCCCTCGAAAAAGCTGATTAGATTAGTGGTGGGTAGAATTTTTCTGGCCAAGGCATGGAAGTCTCCCTCGATATCCTTGGACCCTATATATACTAAATTGAACTGGATTATGGTCAATGACAGATTGACTCACACTCTAAAGAACACATTGGATAAGTTTGAGGATGTCTGGGAACCTTGGATTGCGTTTAATAATACATAATGAATATTTTCGGTCATCAACACGACTTATAACACACTAGTGTCACTGGTCTGAGCGACTTCCTCTTCCCGCCCTTCCCCTCCCAGTAGTTTATTTGTTCTATGTTTGTCGTTGTCTTTGTTTTATCATGGGGATGTAGGTAAACACATCCCCATGATAAACTATATAAACTAGGTAAACTATGATAAACATGATTCTGTTTGAAGACATTGTTCTCTCTGCGTGAATGCTACAATTTCGGACAGCTAAAATAGCATGAAATAAATTTATATAAAAAATATACCGTGAGCACTAAGTTTAGTGACATTTTTATATTTTTATAAAGTTCCAGTCTTATCCATTAATGATCATCATTTCTGTTTTGGAATCAACAATTTATGTTATCTATAATGTCATTCTAGGTGAAGGAAATACTGCTTTGTCTAATTAAATTCCCTAAGGATTTGATATTTGTACTTGTTCATTAGCCCTTAGGAAAACAGATTCCGAAAATATCCCTACAGTATACTTCCCAATAGTGTAGAGAAAGTTTCCTTTCTATAACCACATTTTATGGTTAATTTAACCACAATTTTTATTTATTTTTACTATTTTAGCAATGAGTATGAACTGTAAACTGAAATATTTGTGGGGTAGGACGAATAACAGTCTTATTTCTCTGATGTGTGATTTAACAATCCTGAAAAGGATCTGGTCCAGGATAGAAAACATGCCAACTAACAGCAAATCATCTCTAAGAAATCCATGCCAGGTTTCCTGGATCACTTAGGCCTATCTTTTACAGTCTTGGAGAACTTTAATAAAGCCAAAGCCTAAAATAACCTATCCTAAATTAATTTAAACACAGTTAATCAAAGCTTTATGAAGACTCACAGACTTTTTATATAATTACTAAAGTGTCCAGAGTTGGATTTGAACAAAGAAGTGAGAATGTCATTGAATATTTAGGGCCATGGAGGGGATAGAGATGGACCTTTGTACATTGGACATGCTCTAAAATTATGTAAACTCTTCCCTTGCAAAGGGGTTTAAACTTATTCTGTGGGTTTTCTTTAAAAAGAATTTCCAAGAGGTATCCGTGTTTGGGTAACTTGGATCATTAAGTAAAGCAGTTTTTACTGGGTTTTAACCAGTATGCAGGCCAGTACTGTGATTTGTGCATATGCCACTTAAAGGCTCAACAAACTTATCATTGCAAAAGAATTTTAATGAAGTTAAAACCTTGGATGGTTTGTGGTTTGCATATGTGATGCCAACAGACTCTTTTTTCTCAGTTGAGAAATCAGACATAAGTCACTGACACATAATACTTGTATGGTGAGAATCCCAGTTCCTAAACGAACAATATTACTTTAACCACCTCTGTGACCTTTGCCCCTTAAATAAAGAACCAGAAACATGATCTTTTGAAAGGGCAAGTCCAGAGTTTTGTTAGAATAAAACTGCATATTGATTTAACAACTTCTTTCGTAAACCAATCTGTGGCAGTCACCGGTATACTTTGAACAGCATTATTGTCGAATATGTGCATAGCCCAGGACATACATTTTACTTACAGACTATGGCAGCCATATTTTTTGGTCTTTTCGAGTTCTCTTTTTGTCGGAGTAAATGTAATTGCATAGTAATGGTCATAGTAAATGTAGCAAATGACATAGGTTTATGAAAACTGATCAAGTAAGATAAGGTAGTGTAGATTTTACAATCATGCCATTAACAGTTAAAAGTATACCAGCCACCCTTCAAAAGTGATTTTTTATGTGATCTGAAATATACATAAAATAGCCAAAAAGCAATTTGCAATGATTTCTCATACAGATAAGGAAATGTCCAAATTAGACAGATATCCAACAGTACCTGAAGCAATGTATGAGCTGCATGAGGAGAAGGCTTTCCAAATTCCATTGTATCTTGGGAGTTTAAGTAGGCTAAGAGAACTACCACAAGTTACCATTGTTGACAGCAATCCAACAGCCAGGAAAGTAATGTTTTCAATAAGGCAAAGACAACCCACCCACGACCCTGAGCCTGCGATGCGTATGGGAGACATGGTCCACGGCCCTGGCCATGGCCCGGCCCACTAGGTAGGGTTAGGGACCCCTGATGTAAAGTGTTACAAACTACTTGTCTTTAACAGCTTTGATCAGTCAAACCAGAGACAAATGCAGTTCTAGGACATGCCAAATAAAAATATAACTTATTTTTCGAATTTTCTTTTGAAGTAAAAAAAAAATCTCAGTTTATATCCAAGTATGTACATGACATGCTACCAAATTCGTAAGAAAAGTGCCTTTCATAAAACATACAATAAAATGTAATATTTCTGTAATTTGTGGCATCCTTAAAGCCACAATTAAAATATGCAAATTCCGTGTGTTTTAAACTGTTTTTTTAGCTATCTATTTTTTTTCAAACTATTTTTACACATTTTTTGGTAGCCTTCAGTAAAGGTCCTCTGATCATCCCCCCTTTAAGACCCCCAATTTAAAACTTAGCAGGTAAATGCACCTGGCTGCACAGGTAACTGCTCCTGTGGGTCCCGGAGAGGCATATCTTTAGGGCACAATCCCAAGGACAAACATGACATGTCTCATGTGCAAAGTGGGCCAAATTCTGCCACGCCTTTAGTCACGTGTAAAGAAAATGTCCTAACTGCTCTGGATCACTTGAATGAGAGGTTGGGATCACAGTTGGGAGTGCACAGCATAATGCCCCAGCTCACCAGAAGTCTGAAATTATCCTTGCTGGTTCATGCTGAAATAAGTGATGACATCACACAGCTCCACCTAATGCGTTTCAGTATATCTCGAACTAATCAGGGGGGTGATGAGAAGTTTTTATAGTGACTTGATAAACCCATATCCTTTGTACCATTTTCCCCCAAGCTCTTCCTGGTTGCTTTAAAGTACATTCTCTTTTAACTTTTCACCTTAAACCTGTTCACACATTTTCACTTATTTTCATCTTTACTTTTATCAGCCCTGGTTCTTATCTGAACTAGTTTTAGACAACTTTGTTGACTGAGAAAAAATGAGTTCCTAAATTTACAAAATTTAGCTAGCTAATAAATATTTCTAAGTAATAACACCAGAGAATGTTGTTCCAAGGAATATCTGATTGCCTTAGGGGATCAGGAAGGATTTTTTTTTTCTGTTGGAGAAAAATAAACCAGACTTTATATGGATTTGTGCCTTCCTTGCCGGAATCAGCTGTGGATGATGGGTTATTTTCATTTTATTTATTTTGTTATATTTTTCTGTTGGTAAACATGATGGAGTTTCGGTATGTAACCTATGCAAGCATTTTAATTTTTACTAACTGCTAACATTTTAGATCTAATTGTAAATTACAATATATATATTTGTTTTCATTCATTTTGTATTCTTTTTAGTACTAAAACACTTGGCAGACAATCACTTATATATATAGATAAAGGGGACTAAAAAAAAAGGAGGAAAGTATCATATGGATAAAGCAATAAAACAACATATTACATATTACATATCTTCTATAACTTATAATAATTTTATATCATTTACAGTGAACTGCATATCCTATAAGCATGTGTCCACAATTCATGCCCTCTTCAGAATGTCTTCATGTGTAGCCACCCCATTTATCTTATATCTACATCATATATTATTGAAGAGGTCAGTTTTATTTCTCTTTAAAAATATTTATAATTCTCCAGATTGTCTCCTTTACTTTTTTATTCCTCAGACTGTATATAAATGGATTACTAAATGGTGACAAAATGCTGTTGAGAATGCTTACTAATTTATTTAGGTCAATAGAAACACTGCCAGATGGTCTTACATAAAGAAATAAGACAGTAACATAGACCAATGTTACCGCAATAAAATGAGAGCTGCATGTTGAAAAGACTTTCCTCTTCCTTACTGAGGAGGGAATCTTCATCACAGCTGCAATGACATAGCTGTATGACACAAATGTAATGAAAAATGATATAAGGACTATAGTTGCTGCAATTATAGTGAAGATCATGTAAAAAAATGATGTGTCAGAACAGCTTATTTTAATCAAAACAGAGCCCTCACAGAAGAAATGATTCAACTTGAAGGGCCCACAGAAGCAAAGGTTGTACAGTAAGTCAATGGGATAGAGGAACACAACAAAACCAACTAGCCATGACAGTAGAATCAAGATGAGACATATCTGGACAGTTATTATGTTGTGGTATCTTAGTGGATAATAAACTGCCACATACCGATCCACAGACATTACTGCCAACAAAAAAAACTCTACGCTGCCAAATGACATGTAGAAAAAAAGCTGCCTGATGCAATCAGTTTGAGATATGGCTCCATTACCAGTAGCCATAATTTTGAGACACATCGGTACAGTGCAGGAGATAAAACCAAAATCCTCAACTGCAAGGCTGCTGAGGAAGAAATACATTGGAGTATGGAGGGAATTTTCAAGGCATATCACACTAAAGATGGCTAAGTTGCCAAGTAAAGTCAAAGTATAAATCACTAGCAGCACCAGAAATAGTGCACCCCGAATCCCTGGACTGAAATTAAATCCTGTTATTATAAACATGGTCTGATTAGGAGACAACATCACATTTAAAGCCTGGTCAATATTCAGGTTTGCAGTGGATTCCTCTGCGTTTTATCTCATTCTTCTGACTTTCTTCTAGCAATGTATTCTTTGTTTGATGTTCTTTCATTTGCCATCTGTTAAAGTTTCTCTTTTTTTTAGATTCAAGCATTCATTTAATTTATAGCATGCTGAACCAAGAACCAACCATACCTTTGTGTCTGCATATCTTGCCCTAAGGAGTTATTTTCTGTACAGGTTTAGTTTCCCCTAGGAAACCCATATCCCTACAGTGAATATTTCATTTCTTAAGTACATAGAAACCCTATATGAATCACATTTATTTTTCACAGTGCCTAATTCATATAAAGTTATATGAATATTTATAAAAATAGGCTCCATTTTTTGTTTTGTTTGTGAATAACTCACAGTGTGAATTTTATACAGTAACTGACACCACGCTGCCTAATAATATGTTGACTCTGTTCCAATTTGGAGCTGTTCATCACAGCCTTTGGTGCACTTATGATCTTTTATAGTGTTCTTTTTACTATTTTTATAAAACTTATTTCTAAATTGTGGGCAGCATCTAGAACAAAATAAATTATTTTCTATAGAAACCTATGGGAAATCACGTTTCGGCTAACAAAGGTTTCAGCTAACAACTGTAATCCCTGAATGAATTATCTTGGTTAGCCGGGGTATCACTGTATATATTTTACACTATATAATATATAGCCATATATATAATATAATTGCCACGTCCCCTTGCACTTTGGTTAGGCATTTTAGCACAGAGATCAAGAGGTCCTGACTAGTCACATCCACAGTCTGGAGCAAAGTCCCTTCTCATGAAGAGTGGAGATAAAAGTTGGCAAAAAAAAGGAGAATAGAGGACTGAGCTAAGGGAACTGGGGTACACAGACTCTTACCTCAAAAGGTCACGCTGTCTGGTGAATGAGAGCTGGCGGTCTGGTTTTTGGTACTGACTATCAGACTAAAGAGTGGCAAGTTCAGACACCACATGACACCTTGGAGCAAGATGTAATAAGCTGCAGAGAGCTATTGCTAAGCAGAAGGTTTTACTGGGCTGAGGGTTACTACTGGGAACTGTAGGTTTTTGATAGTATCTGTGGTTTATTGGTGGTCTGGGGCCTAAAAGCCATTGCAGGATTTTGTGCAGCCTTAATGTTTTTATCATTTTTTGTTATCTCTGCTGGGCTGAAAGCTTACCTGGGGTTATTGCTGGTGGTGTCCTTTTTGGAGCACCAACATGGCCACAAAAGGCCCTGGTGTTGTTAAATATTAGCTGTGTGTAATGTGCTGTCCTTTGGGATGTGCATCCTGCGTGAACACACAAGGCACATGTCGCTTGCCCTATAAATATATCTGCCAGCCTTGTAGATGCCCAACCCACAAGACATCATGTCCAGCTGCAAAACCACAGGTAGTGTTTCAGTGCACACATTAAATACTACTGACCTCTATGATTTCAGTTATATACTATTTACCTCTGCAATCTGTGTTATATACCAGCAGTCGCCAACTGAAAATTTTGGTGGGCCGCGGCTCTGGCCAGTGCCCCCCCCGAGCAGGGTCAGAAGAAGGACCCTGCTGAGGGGACACACCGGCCAGAGCTGCAGACTACGTCCCTGTACAAATCCCAGGCTGGGGAAAGTGGGCTGGCTGTGTCCCTGGACACAACCCTCCCACTTTCCAATCGCAGGCTCAGATCTGCGATGGGAGAGTGGGTGGGGTTATGGCATCATGACATCACTATGGGGGTGTCACCCCCTTTGAGTGACACCCGGCTCTCTGCACATGCGCAGTCAGAAGTTAGTAATTTTAGTGAACCGTGGGACTGAAAAGGTTGACGACCACTGTTATTTACAACTGATATAATTTGCCAATTTGACATAGCATATATATTTGGGCTAGGTGGGCCACTAAATAACTAAAAGCATATTAAAAATAAAATATTCATTTATTTGCAGCTTACCTTATATGCATTGATTGTAGTTTTTTTTAAAAATGTATTTACTTTATTTTTATTAATGATCCTACCAACAATATACTTTCTGTTCCAGGGTGACAAAGCTCACTCTCTGTACTATATCATTGTTAGAATTAATATTGTTACCCAAGAAGAGATAGCACTGTATAACATATTCCCTCTTCTTTTCTTCATACACATGGGAGTTGGGAGAGTTTTGTAGTTTACAATTTAGACATTAGTAACAGTTTTAACTAATAACAGCAGGCAGAAACCACAGAAAAAAAATCGTCTCAGTATTTCTGGAAAGATTGACATGTATTTTTTGATATTTATAGAACAAACATAACAGGGCATTTTAATTAGTATATTTACCAGACCACAAAATACCAAAAAAAAGATCATAGTCAGCATTTACATACATTTGAGCACCTCCTACAAACTTCATGTTATATGTCAGTTTTACCACAATGTTACATTTAAAGTCAACCTGTCAAGATTGAAATCTAGGAGTTGCCATTGCTGATTTCGCGAAACAGGTCAGTAATAGGAGCTCCTGATTTGTTTCCTGACAGGTTCCTTTCAAGCTGTTTAATCAATTTTCCTTAGTTTTAAATTTGTTTAACAAAGAAACTAAAAGCACTGGGGCAAAGTTCTGTTTAAATGAATCTGCTAGAGCTAAAAGATCAGTTTTATATCCAGGATATATCCATTGTATTCTTTACAATGAGGTCTGAAATAGCAGCTTATGTCAACTCTCAATGGTTGGTCCTAATTAAAGGATTTATTAAATTAATAACAAATCAATATTTTGGTGGTTTATGTAAAGTAGGCAAGACTAGAACTTGGAAATATTGTACTACTACCTGGGGCACCCTCTGGAGTCTAGCCCTCACCTATTGTCCACTTATTTCACTGGAGAGTGCAACAATCCAAAACATAGACAGCAATAGAAAGTTTTCCCCTACTCTACTAGAAAAAGCTTTTTCAATGATGTGACTACTTCCTTTCTTGGTAAATCTGTTGCCACTGAAATAGTAGGAGAGGGAAAAACCTCCCTAACAGAGCCCAGATTGTACTAAATGCAAGGAGAAATGGAACAACCTTTGATGTCCTGTGACTTTCCAAAATGAATGTATTAAATAACCTGATTTTTCTTTTAACTATATTCAAGTGGGCTTCTAGGAAGTGTGTGGTATCACCTATATAAATAAATGGTGTTGAAACTTTATTTAAATATTAAGATTTTTTCATACTACAAATAAATCTTGTGATGATCAGGTGACTTTCTGAAAGTATGTAAGCTAAAAACATTCTTAGCCAAGAATACATAATCATGAACATAATAGGAAATGAAATTCAATTTCCTACTGCTCTCAGCAGATTAAATTAGGAACTTTGAGTAATATATCTAAAACTAATATATGCAAAACATTTAGTTTGTATAAACTGAATTCTTTAAAAAAGGAAGTGACTTGTATATAGGAAGTAGCCTAATTTATTCACATATTTAGTTGGTATTATTTTCAGTGAAAAATTAGTCAGCATTTAATTTAATGGAAGCAAACAAACTGAAATGTTATTTTAACCTTCAGAAACTTTACATAAAACTCATATGTATTTTGAAGACAGAACATAATTAGCAAAAATTACATGAAGCATGTTTATAGAATAAGGGTTTCACAGCATTTCACAGTTAACTATTACTATCCACTGGCTGGCTGAGTTGTGGATGCTTTTGGATGCATTGTCAAAAGTCTTTTATTAGATTTATGAACAACTATGTAATATGATTTTCCTATTAAATAAATAAAAAAATGCTAGGATAGGCCCTCATCGTACATATAGTTCTGCTAGAACTAAATAAAATTGTACAGTCAGATTGTAATAAGTGTCATCATGTTGATCCTATAACAATAAGAACAACACTTATTTAAAGAGATATACAATCTAACATACGGTATTGCTAAAATAGTCCCTATTGAATGTACAGCACTGCTTAATATGTTGGAGCTCTATAAATTCTGTTTATTAACAATAATAATAACAATAGTTTAAAGTTTTTGGCTCTGAAATTGCACTCTGTTTTTCAATGTGCGTTTGAGTGCATCCTTAAAGGTCTTGTTCCTGAAGCTATAGATGAAAGGATTAAGAAGTGGTGTCACTATGCTGTTGAGCAATGCAACAATTTTTGTGGAATCAACTTTGGAATTTTCAGAAGGACGGCAACACATGAAGATACAACTGCCATAGACGATAAATACAACAGTGAGGTGGGACGCACAAGTAGAGAATGTCTTCTTTCTTCCAAAAGCTGATGATATTTTCATTATAGCATATATGATGCAGCCATATGAGACTAAGGAAAAAAACAAAGATCCTAAGACCAAAGAGGAAGCCAGTATAAAGTCTAGCATCTCAATAATATGTGTGTCTCCACAGGCCAACCTAAGCAAAGGTGCCACATCACAGAAGTAGTGGTTAATAACATTTGAACCACAAAATGGCAGGCGGTATGTAAGGATAGTCTGAGCAATTGTGTCCATAAAGCCTCCCAGCCAGGAACAAATAATCATCTTCAAGCATAGCTTTGGTTTCATGATGGTGCTGTATCGTAAAGGATGGCAAATTGCAACATAGCGATCAAAAGACATCATTGCCAGAAGCAGAAACTCAGTTGTACCCAACAGAAAATAGATATATGACTGAGCAAGGCACCCATAAAAAGATATTGTCTTTCTCCCACTGATTAAATTAAAAAGCACTTTAGGTACAATAGCAGATGTAAAACTAATGTCAAGAAATGCTAGATTACTCAGAAAAAAGTACATTGGGGTGTGAAGTTGTACATCAGTCAAGCTAACAAAAATTATTGCCGCATTACCTACAAGAGTAATTGCATAGCAGAGGGAAAGGACCACAAACAGCAAGACCTGAAACTCGTAGGAAAGTGAAATCCCCAG
>NC_092863.1:34189311-34214211 GCF_032062135.1 Pyxicephalus adspersus | reverse complement strand
GTATTATACATTACCATATATTTAATTAGACAGAAAATATACTGGATATATGACACCCTAAATAGGTGTGTGTACCTTTGTATTGAAGAACAATAAAAGCAATCAGAAAGATGATGTTAAAGTACAACTTTTATATACTCTGCATAGCCCATGAGGAATTAACATCACAAACTGTTTTCAGTGGTGATTAAATGAGAAATAACTCTGCAATAATTTACACACAACTTGTGTTAAAACTTTTTTAATGCAAGTTTGATGATAAAGTATTAGCCAGACACTATGGTATAGCTGTGTGAGTATTAGTATTAGTATCTAACAGATAGCAGCAAATTTAGTAAAAAATGTAGATTCAATTTTATTGTGTAAAGTTGACAATTTATTTTACTAATATTCATCAGGTACATTTTTGAGGGGGTGTATTGGGGTGGTTTAATTGATTTAGAGTTTTTTGTATTTGTGTTCTCCTTCTTGTATGTGTGCATTTCATTGTCATTTTATTTCTTTGAATTTTTGCTGTCCTACTGTTGTTACTAATGAGGCATAGTAGGGTTTTTTTTATATGGCAGAATAGGTGAAATAAACAACCCTAAACTTTTAAAGCCATTTAAATTTCACTGGCACTTAAAGATTACCAAAAAACATTTGGGCTCTATTATTAAATTATTCCTCTGTCAATTCATCTGAAATTCACTGACAAATGGTCAAATCTCTCTACACTCTTGTTTCAATTCCTATTAAAACAATGACTCGTTCTGCCATCTAGTGGCCAATTGTCAAAGTGCACAGCTGTTGCAATCCTAAAGTCTATATGCATAAATGAAATTTTGGGCATATTTAGAGTGAATTGAATTGGGAAATAATCTATAAATACACCCCTTGGTTTTGGCCTACCTGTACACTCCAATACCTCTCACCAAAATGGCAAAATGTCACATGATATCTTGACTTATCTATGACATTTTTGCAATGAAAACTCCCAATTTAATTTATCCATAGTTGTCCTAAAATCTAATTAGCTGCCTTAGAACACTGGGCAGATCACAGAATTTTACAACCTCTCATTACCAGGAATGTTTTCTACATCGGTTTAATAAACCCTTGTAAGAGAATGCAGAGTCCATCTGCAATCTATCACATATTTTAAACCAAAAGCTAAGGGGGGTGTAAAACACACACAGTGACAGTTCTCCTACAGTATGGCCAAAGACCATTGATCATTGTGCAAAAAAACTGTACATTGTGAAAATAATTATTAAAGCAGTTATGTTGCTAAAACTAATATTAAAGATAGAGTTACACCAGCAAAGTTAGATAACCACTTCCCCCATTGTCTGTATCTTTGTTCACCACTAAGTAACCTTTAGAAAATAATGATTTTGTTAAAGAAGATTGGTAAAGATCTTGGGTCACTCATTGCACGTGGTTTTCATCCGCTGACTAATTCGTACAGTACACACATAGTGATATAAATGGCATAAATGTTAGTAGGAAGAACCACTGACTGCAGGAGGGGACCAGATGTCTAAAACTGTACTTAAGTGTAACGTACAACCTGTCATAGCTATATTTTAGGAAAGTTCTTCAGTCTTTTGCTTTGCGTCTGCAGTGCTGATAAATTATCTTTACAGATGCTTTACAGAACAATTATGCTTTACAGAACTATAAGGCACAAGTGAAAAAGCACCATTAAAAGCAATACAAATATAGATTGCCATCAACAAGTACCAGTAGGAGTTAATACAATTTAATTTCTTACATTAAACTACATCATTACATCTAAAAAAAACTAGCATATTAAAGAAGAATCTTACTTGTTGTAATGACTACAGAGTTGCAGAAGTAAACTTTTAATGGGACCCATGGGATAGATGAAAAAAATACAAATACGTATAATGAAGCGGAGACAACTGTTTTCAATGTAATTAATCTATTAATCAAAATAGAAATAGTAACTGATTATTGCAAAGAGCTAAATTACCTAAAATATAGTTAACCATTTCATATTATGCTCTAGTAGAAGGTTGCCTAATTTGTAGGGCTTTTGTGTTTTTCAAAATACTGTAGGTTACTATCAACAAATGTTTAATGGCATGCTGTTTGGTAATATAAGTGACCCAGTAACATAAGGGTCACATCTATATTTACCTTTTTGTATCTTTAAATTCTAATGCCCTTCTGCTCCCCAAGATCTGTAGGGATGTGTCCAGTCTAGGTTAGTTGAATACCAGTTCCCCAGTCACACTCTGTGGTTTCTCCCATTATCTTGTACATGCGTTATTACCATAGGTGGAAGAAAATGCAATGTGCCACAGGAGGAGCAGGTATTCAAATAAGTGTGGAGCACCTGAAAAGGTAGAACAGCAGCAAAGTGGCAGAATTTGTAGACGTGAAACAAGAATAGTGATTTTCCTATTTACAGGCTGGGCTAAATAATTAGATAGTCACACATGCAAGCACAATCCAACTACTAGATTTTGATGAGGACTGCAAAACATTCTATACACTTGCTAATTTAAAACATATCTAAACTCCAAAAAGGAAAAATGGAATATAATGAAGTTTTGGTGTTCTTGTTGAAACTGCATTCATTTTCACCTTTAAGGTGAAGAATATTTTCAGAAAGATGCCACATCCCTGTTGATAACCATATGAACAAGATAAAAATGAATATTGATGGGACTTTTAATGGCCATTAAGTCAACCAGAGTTCACGTACTTCATAAATATATTTTAAAACTTTTATTTATTAAAGGTTCAATTTAAAAACATTCATAAAATCATTACATAGATCTCCATGCCACCACAATTGAAAACGTCTGTGAATAGGTTTTAGACATTCAATGCGTTTTACGGAGTTTTGAGTCAGCCTAATCAGGAACACATAGCCTAAAACAGCATAATCATTCACGATTTTACATAATTACAATTATTAATCTACATCACACATATAGTATACGAGACATTTACCCACATATACTATTCATTTAGTAGCTCCCTGATTTTGACGCTTGGATCAATAGGGCCATTTTTTCTAGGAGTGTTGATATCATCAGACCAAAGTCACAGTGTGGATAGGTGGAGAGGCTTTTTAATGTATGTATTTAGTAACATAATTTATATAATTAATATTGCTAGCTCTATGGTGATTGTTATCCAAAATCTCTACCACCATCTCCAAGTATCCCCAACCAGTGAACCTTATTTATGTTACAATGGTTTTATATCCTCATCCCCCTGTACTTAAAGCCAAATATACATGTCTTCATATTATACTGGCAGAGATCTTTTATTTGTCGATTTTTGTGTCCAATAACTATATGGAAGGTAATTTGGTGAATAAATATTCATATCTATTTAATGTCTATGTATGACAGATTCAAACAACTCCCCAACCCCCCAGACTCGTCTACAATCAAATCCCCAACAAAAGAATAACACCTCACCTCAGGAGGGATAGAATCAAGAGTCCACTGCTCTCAATCCTGGTCCATGGTATGACTTTTATAGAGAGTTAGTCCAGGCTGCAAAAAGAAAAGTATGTATGAGACAATATCTGATGATCTTTCCATGAAGGAAGTATACTTACACTTTTATTATTATTATTATTAGTATTATTATTAATATTAAACAGGATTTATATAGCGCCAACATATTACGCAGCGCTGTACATTAAAAAGGGGTTGCAAATGACAGACTAATACAGACAGTGATACAGGAGGAGGGGACCCTGCCCTGAAAAGCTTACAATCTATTCTTGTGAATGTAAAAAAAATTTCCTCGAACTTCTGATGGTTCAGCGAAATTTCAGCAATTCAATTTCACGAAACCATCAGAAGATCGAGGAAATTATAACCATAGGATTCACAGGGGATTCACAGGACAGTCGCATTCATTGAGAAGATCCCCTGCACTAGAGGTTTATTACCCTCTAGTGCCGCGGATCGCACACTTTTGTAAAAAGCAGAGAGATTTTTTTTTTTTATAAAAAATTCAACCTCCATTGCCGAATTTACACCGGCTGTTCTCGCTTAAAATTTCGGTAAACGAGAATGGACGAATTCGCTGCGAGATTGAGTTTAAAGACTCGCTTGCACATCCGTAATAGAAGAAATATGTAATGCATTGTAAAAGAAAGATCCCAAAACCCACAGCAGTTAATATCAATATTAACAACCCCAATAGAAAGGCAATAACAGAGTGTGGCAAATCTATGGCTTACAGTGGATATCAACGCCAGCTGGGGATAAGCTGGGGAAAACAACTTCATGATGTCCTAGGTAAGTAGGGATAGAAGATCAGGTCAGCACCAGGAGAAAAAGTTAACAACAAAGTTATTATTTGATGAAAGAGATCCACCTCCAGGAAAGTTCCAAAGGCTCGGGCCTTGGGCCATGGGCTGGATGATTTGCGGGGACAGCTCAAAAAGAGTTTATCCCACTAAATAAGTTTGAAAAAGAAACCTCATATGGAATCTTTTGCTCCAGCAATTGAAGAGGGGCAAAAGGCCCACTATTTTTAATAATAGCTGTTGCCAGGTCAGCATACAAATGGAAGGTGAGCACTAAAAGCCCACATCCCCCTCTCTCTAACTGCTTGCAAAAGGGATTCGCTGGTTTGGTAGAAATGCAGCTTGACCACAATGTCTCTAGGGAGGATTATAGTGCATAGTGTTAATTTCGAGGCACTCTTAAGGGGAACCCAGGGTATATTCCCAAAACAGGGCTAGTACTGAGCCCCAAAGGTCTTCCACCATTTTACTTTGGCCCTGAATATGCAGATTGCTGCATCAGGTTCTATTTCCACTGTCCTGTTTATTACAAAGGGCTTGGAGTTCTGAATGTAAGCTTTCGAGTTTCTCTCCCTGGCTGTGGAGATGTCCTCCCCCATAATATACCTAATTTTGCTCAGCAACAAACGATAACCAAGATCTAGCAAGTCTGGTAGGTTGGACTGAAAAGCTGATCTGCCTATTGAGTAATTATTATTCTCAGACAGAGTTGCCGGGACACCTGACAAGAAAGTTTAAAGTTATATTTGTGTTGGCACATTTGTTTTAGTGGTTAGGACTCACAATAGTGACTTGACTAAACAAGCTGTGCTTCAGTGGGAAATGTCAGGAAATTTTTTGGCCCCCGACTGACATGAAGGGTCAGAAAAAGATACATAAATGTGGCGAAGTATTGGTCTGAGAACAACAAGCAAGCCAGTTAGAAGAGAGATTGTAAGAACATGGGTCTACTGTTTTGTGTTGTTGGACGATTTTTAAGCGAGAACAGCCTTGTAATTCGCCATGAGGTTGTGTTCTCACCCCTGCTTTAGTTGGATTTGGAGGCTTCAGGTTTTCCATCCCTCTTGCAGCCTTCACTTCCACAAAAACTTTCTCAGCAGCCCCATCTTCTAATTGTAAACTGTGTGAACTGTCATTTGATTATAACTTCTTCAGGTCTCTCAAAGGCTTTGCTAGCTGCAGCCACATGTTCTATAGCTGCAGCAATATTTACCCCTTCTTTCTCACCAACACTTCTTTCTCACTACATTTCCTACGTAGGGGACAGTTTCAGCCTCTTCCCATTTACTACTGTAAGCAACAGCTACACGCTCCCCACTGGCCACATAAGTGATGGCCTTAACCGCTTCACATTCAATTTCCCCAACAGCTACGGCCCCTACACTGTCCATGTGAGGGGAAGCCTCAGCCTCTTCACATTCATTAATAGTTGGGGCCTTTACAGCCGAGGTAGTGTTGATTAGGAATATTGATCTGCATAAATATGGATATTATATCTCCCTATCAATGCACATAAAAATTCGCGAAATGAAGGTTCATGCACAAATGATAGCTAGTCACTCAAACAGTTTAATTAAGAAAACACGGTGAAACATAAAGTACACAGCAATATTGTTTGATATCTAGATATAGGAACTTCAATCAATATATACAGTACTTGAAAATAAGGTTGTTAATAGGTAACCCCTGTATTAATCTGATAATGGTTAGTACAAAATAATGAAAAAAGTGCAAACAATGCAATAATAATATAGACACCCATAAGACTGCAATCAGGAATATCTTATAGCTATCTGCTAAGATGTTATTGGGTACTTCAGGAGCCGGCTTCCTTCAGAAGAGGACTCCATAACCGCTTACCTCAGAAAGGCCTAAGAGCAAGCGAGCGACCTCCATTCTCTCAGTTCCCATTTTATATAGTTAATTCCCATTAGGAATCATTGGGGCTTTTGGATTGGTTACTGCGTGTGATCTGTAAGATGACACACCTCACCTAGACTGGGATTGGTTGGTGCATTTAAATGTACCCCCCAGCTTAATTTGATATAGGAATCTGGAGCTGGCATCTAAGTTTAGGGTTCAACAAAAGGTCCAGCTGGGTCATCACTCCAACCCATCTGTCCAGTAATTCATCCATCTTCTGCTAACTCAGGCCTGATGGATTTATTACCCCTTGAGGGTTGTACGGTTAATCAGTTTGTTATGGGAACTAGATCTTGTTTACTGGCATCTGTTTTATTATCTGTTTGTGTATTGTTCCTTGGGTGAGGTTCTTTATTAACCACTGATTAGGCATCCCCTAGGTGATACAGATGGCCAGTACAAGGAAAAACAGGTTCCCATATATAAACAACATTCCTACACATATACACCCATATACACATACATTATATATACTTATATATCTATCCACATATATCTAAAAATATCTATAAACAATCTTGAGGTACACCAGTAGGCAAACTTTAATGGGCATAGTCATTTCAGTGGTGGGCAGGAGCATACTGGCCCCGATTCTGAGTCCCACCCTAATGGTTCCACCCCCCACTAGGAACACCCCTGAAGTGAAATCCCTCTCCTCCGTATGCATTGTGACCCGCCAGGATTAGGTGGGATCAGCCGGGGGGGGGGGGGGGGGGGGGGGGGGGGGGGGGGGGGGGGGGGGGGGGGGGGGGGGGGGGGGGGGGGGGGGGGGGGGGGAGTGTTAGGCCGGAACAAACTACCGGCTAGCCCCTATTTGGCCTAAAGGCCGGAGTTTGCTGACCTCTGCTCTTCATATTCACCAATGCCTCCAATAGCTACACCTTCTACACTGTCAACATAGGTGATGGGCTGTCAGTACCTGTCAGTACTCAATTCACTAAAAGTGTGTTACACACATCTGGGTGGGTGGCATTGTCAATGCACTACACCCAGCTCTAGATGCCAGCTACCAATGTGGTCCACGCTCTGTCTCAGGGCCCACCGCCTCCTCCTGCTGCTGCTGTTACTGCTGCCACCTGTCAGTACTCCATTCACTAAAATTGTATACTTCTGGGTGGCGTTGACGATGTACTACACGCAGCTCTAGATGCCAGTTACCAATGCAGGCGCGGCTCCTTCTTAGGGCCCACCTCCTCCTCCTCCTGGTGTTACTGCTGCCCCCTGTCAGTACTCCATTCACTAAAATTGTACACTTCTGGGTGGCATTGACATGCACTATACCCATCTCTAGATGCCAGTTACCAATGCGGTCCACGCTTCCTCTCAGGACCCACCGCCTTCTCTGCTGCTGCCACCTGTCAGTACTCCATTCATAAAAATTGTATTACACATTTCTGAGTGGCATTGACAATGCAATACACCCAGCTCTCCATGACACATACCAATGCGGTCTGCCTGGCGCTAGCTGACCAGAGGCCACACACTGCTACTGTTATCGCTGACCCACATTTCGTCTCTGGTCCTCCATCCTTTTGCCTAATGTCACCGCACTACTTGTCCACAACTTTATGTGTGGCGTTCCTAACACATGTCATCCAGGTCATGGTGCCAGATAGCAATTATTTTTAATAAACACGATTTATATAGCATAAACAAATTATGCAGCTATATAAATAAATAGGGGTTCGTACATTAACCACCTGGCCGTTAAGCCCGAGCATGCTCGGGGTAAAAACTTTTGCAATTTTCGTTAACCCCGAGTTTTTCTCACCAGGTGGTTAAATGTAAACAAATATTATATTGCAATCCAATTGTCATACATTGTATGACAATCGGATTACAACTGAAAAATCCTATTTGCCTGCTGTCACTTTGCCTGCCATTTTCTGGAAAACCATAATTTCTTTTGGAACTTTTGTATTTTTCCCTTGTTGCTATTTTCTTCTACACATACCTAGCAAATTCGGTGGTTCTAACATGTATAGGGGCTTTGCTAATAATGTTTCAAGTTGGCTTATTGACTTTAATGGAATTCATGAAACCGATTCGCCGAAATTTCGCAAACCCACCAGAAGTTCGAGGACATTTTCGTGAGACAGAGGCCTTCTCACTCCTCCCTACTCCACAGTAGCTCAACAATTTGATCCACAGAAAGACCACAAAGTTGTTTCATGATGAAGATGATGACCACAGGCTCCCTTTATAAAACATGGAACTAGACATTCCCTCAAACATTCCTTTGTGGGAATCAATTACTGCCAAGATTTCCACAATGGAATGTTTTAGGGAGTGTCTAATTCCATGTTTTATAAACAGAGCCCCACAAGAGCTGTGAAGCACTGAAGAGAAATGGCCTTTCAAAGTAAAATTTCAGTTGTAAAGTATTTTTCCAAATGACCCAAACCCTTTCTTAGCAGTGCAAATATGGTTGGGTTTAGGTCGTAAAAAACGCTAGTCTGAAATAAGTCTTACTGCAAGAATCAGACAAACTGCTAAAAACATAAAAGCAGTACAGTGGAAAATAATAAACTTTATGATACAAAGTGGACACTGGTGCATGGACTCTTGAATGACAAAAATATTTGCATATAAATAGCATGATTTTATTTATTTTGTCACCGTGATTTACTAAATTGAGTGAGATTTTACATTAAGTAACATTAAAGGGTAAAATTATTAATAATAATTAGAATAATAATAGGGAGTCCCATCAGACTTTATCCCCTAAGTTTAAATAATTAGAATTTTTTTTAACCACACAAAACATTATGGTGCTTTAGTATAAATGTGTGCAAAATTACCATTAGCTAGTATATCCATGAATCCTTGGTAAAAACAAGTGAATAATTCTGCAACGAATACATTTGGAATACCAGACATACAACCTAAAAAAAAAAATTATACTGTAAAAATGCTTTTAGCATTCAAAGTGTGCAGGACTTCAGTGTAAATGGCATAAATGGTTATCAAGTTATCAGTGGGTCAGATTTGAAATATTGTACTAATATTTAGGTAAATGCATATTGTCAATTACCGTCTATCTAAATCATCAACTTAGGAGAGAGGTATAGCCTGGTCTTTAAGAAATATGTGATAAAAAATCTAATATAAACATTTTATCATATTATATTTTATTGCAATGTTAATGTACTAAATTATTTGTTCTAATTTAATTCAAGCTTTGAAATTGATGTTTTTGTTTTGTTTTTGTTTTTTGTTTTTGTTTTTTTAAGTTTAACCTCCCGAAATGTATTCATGCAAATAATATATTCCTATTTTAAAAATGTAAATGACCAAGAAGTTTCATCTGTGAGTCTTTTCCAAAAAAATCTGATCTTTATGGAAAACAGAAGTAGTGTGATTACCTTCACCTTGGCAGCATTTCCAATGACTTTTGCAATGAGGGCTCTTTCCTTTTCATTTCTGCTTTTCATCCACATTGTCACTTTGTCTGGAAACATCCTTATCATTTTAACTGTCTGGAAAAGCCACTCTCTTCACATTCCAATGTATTATTTTTTGGTCAACCTATCCATCCTTGACATTTGTTTTACTTCTTCCATTATACCCAAATTTCTCACCATCCTAGCAAGTGGAAATAGATCAATCTCCTTCCAGGGTTGTCTAACACAATGCTATTTCTATTTTTTGCTAGGTTCAGTTGAACTGCTTCTCCTTGCTGTCATGTCTTTTGACAGGTATACAGCTGTATGTCACCCTTTGCGCTATACATCGGTAATGACCTCCAATTTCTGCTTGTACCTTACTCTGGGTTTTTGGTTAATTGGATTTGCGGATACTTTTGTCCCAACCCTTCTTATTGGTAACCTTAATTTCTGTGGACCTAATGTCATTGATCACTTTTTCTGTGATGCAGAACAACTTCTAAAACTTACCTGCTCTGACACCAGGATCATTCATGTTGTTAACCTTTGTTGCTCATTTTTGGTTGTATTTGCATCTTTAATTTGCATATTAACATCATATGGTTGTATAATATTAGCTATAATCAGGACATCCAAGATAGGTGAGAGATGGAAATCTTTTTCTACATGTGTCTCCCATCTTATTATTGTAGTTATCATTTATGGAAGTTCACTTTTTCTGTGTATGAGAGGCATTACAATGGCGGCCTTTGACATCAGTAAACTGTCAGCACTTTTGACTGGGATTGTAACACCTCTTCTAAGCCCATTCATCTACACTTTAAAAAACAGTCAGGTAAAAGCTGCTTTAAAAAACTTGGTAACATGGCAGTGTTTGGAATTTTAGCTAAACATTTATTTTACTTGGAATTAGAATTAGATCCCACAGAAGAAGAATTTCTGATAGGGTGTGTAAGAAGTTACTGTAAATCTATCCAGTTTACTTTAAACCAGTCGATCATCAGTTTCACCTTACAGGAGAATCCATTTCACTGAAGTGAGAAAACAAAGCTGTTCAAACAAAAAAGTTAGAAGGTAATGCAGAATGACATAAATGTCCAGGTATGGCATAAATGTCCAGCTTTGAAGGCTCCAGCCAGGCATTGTTTTTCAAATCAAATATGTGTCCATGTGAGCTAACAATGTGGAGCACAAAAGAAAAATTTTAAAGGTCACTTTATAGAGGCAAGTACACTGGACTGCTCAAACCATCACCTTGTTTACTTAAAAAATAAATGCATTTACAAATGTAAAACTCAAATAATAGTGGATATAGTAGATATATATCTTTATAGTAGAAGTTATTCCTCGTTGTATCAATCAGCATGTGATATGCAATTATTCACATTTTAGTATGTATTTGTGCTCAAGCACTTTACCTTCTAAATGACTTTGCTCTTGCATCATTGATTATAAAAAGTCAAACTTAGAGCTAAGACTAAATATAGTAAATGGCAATTTTTTTAGATGTTTAATTTTTAAAAAATGTGAATATGCCTGTGAACGAAACTGATATGGAAGGGATAGCTGATACCAGTTCAAACCCACATCCTTCATTCCAGACCTTCACTGACAAAACACACTAACCAGTACGTGCATCAATCACACACTTGTCACCAAATATATTTAATTACTTTTACTTTTACCATTGTACACAGCAAGATATTTGTTGAATAAAAAGAGTTTCTTTTTGCATGTTGAACAATCGGGCAGGGAAAGCTTACATGGTATTGGATATAATGTAATCTCTCAGCAAGTACTATTTGCATTTTCTGCAATTTGTTCTGATGTTGATTTTATTGAAATAGGCAAGAAGCTGGAAAATCAATGCAATAGTGAATACATGTTGGTATTTTTAAACTACTCTGCTTTGCTTTACTGCCACTTAATAATTAAATTGCTAGTTAAGAAGTACAAACAGTTCAGCATGTTCAGCCTCATTGAAATGTTTTGCCAATTCTATTGCCTTATCACAGTGAACAATCTTGATCAATAAAAACTACTTTAATCCCCATATTTGTTAGAAACTAAAACTCATTTTGGCTTTGATTAGTTCTTGCAAGCTTAGATTTTAGAAGCCAAAAAAACACTTAAAGCAAAATTGTTATAATAACAAAACAATCCTAATCAACCCACCCAGCAAATATAGGCACCAGATGGTGGGACAAGGTAGTTTCTACACTCCTAACAACCTAAATTATCACCAGAATCTCTTTAAAATGATAGTATTTATGGGTATGGGGAAACATTTAGCACATCACCTGCCAGAATGCTGCACTTGGGCCTTTTCATGGCCGAACACAAGTATTGTCATAAGGGGAACAGGAGGTGTGCCATTCAGTGTGGTTGCAATTTTGTATGTAAGTTTGAATGTTTTGAATTTGTAGGAAGAAGACTGAGCAGTGGAGAAGGGTACTGATGACTTTGGGCAGTCTTTCTCAACCTTTTTAACATGGGGGAACCTTGGCTGAGAAACACTGGGTTGGGGATAGTTGGGCTATTTTAAAGATGAACTCCAGGGAATCACACGATAAATGCAAATTTGAAAATTGTTTCAGTGAACAAAGGATTCCCTAATTCTAATTATCTAAATGTGAGATGAAGGAACATTTTGTCTGACAGCACAACCAAGTCCTGGAGTTACATTTGGACTGTACTTCCTCACATCCTTGTTCTCTCCCTTCTTATAATAATATCTTTTACAAGCCCTGATTGGCTGCCATTCCTCCCAGTTTGAGGGCTGCTGTATATAGGAATACTGGATATTGACATCAGCACAGTTTCAATTACTATTACTATTTATACTATTATTCATACAATTATACTATTATTTGCTACAGCGTTTCATCATAGTTCTTTTTTACACCTAAAGACAATAGGTCAGAACATGATTTATTTTATAACCAAATTAAAGGCAATATTCAAACTGTTATAATAAAATAAATGAGATGTAATAGAACACAATATAAATTTGACGTAACAGTAAACTCAGAGCTAAGACTAAATATGGTAAATGCCAAAAATATTTTTAGACATTTTAATTTTTTTTGATATTTATTTCTTAAAAAAATACTTAAATGCGTGTGAACTAAACTGATAAAGGGATAGCTGATAACAGTTCAAACCAACACCCTTCATTCCAGTGACATTAATTTATTCATTTTATTTACCCAATACAGAGGTATTCTACTTCCATTTTTGGTTAATAATGTCATGCTGTACTGGCAGGGAATATCACTTATATCAGTCTGGTTATGAAGAATTTCTCAATAATATAATATTATTCTTCAGGAGGACAAGTAAACTGCTAATGGGTTAGATTTATTCATCATCTAACTGGAAACATTTCAGAGACTTTTAGCATATATTTCAAAATATAACCAAAATGAGTTTTGTTTAACCCATTGAGAAATCTACAGCAATATATACATATAGGGATTAGAAATCAAAACAGAGAAGAAGTTCAGACTGCACAATGTCATGAAAAGAGCTTAAGACATAATTTTTTTTATGCTTTGTGGTTCTGTTTCTTTTTGTTCTCCCTTACATGTTTTGCACAATCAAATTCTATCATTCAAAAGTATAGTGTTTATAAATATAATATATTTGTACATATATTCTTTCCTTATTTATTATGATAATTACAAAGACGTATATATCAGTTTTTATATAAAAATTAATGAATTAATAATGTGCATTCTTGTATGCACCCTGTAGGTGGAACCTAAGCTTTTCTGCCATGTTTACAGTTTACCTCTTACTTACAGGTCTCAATAGCTAAAGCTAAAATAGAAATAAATCAGTTAGATCATCAATTCATCCCTTACCGTTTGGAGGACTCTATCCAAGGTTATAATTACTGATTGTGGTAGACACTTACTGCTGTGTCCTCTCTAAAAAAAATCATTACACACAGGTATTACCTTTCTTGTAATAAGTGTTTCTTGGTACTATATTTACAGGTAATATTACAATTTACATTTTAGCTATAGGCCAGTTGTTTTAGCAATAGCTTTGTCATAAGTTAACTAATACATACAACTTACAATTTAACTAAAACATACAATTTAGGCAAAAACAGATTTATTGTCTCGCAAAAATGATTTTATTTTCCAGCAATCTATAGACAAAAGGACAAAACAAAACATAGAAGAATTCACTTTTTCTCCTCTATTTACTAGGTCCCAGGTTCGAATCTCGGCTGGGATACTATCTGCATGTAGTTTGCAGGTTCTCCCTGTGTCTGAATGGACTTCCTCCCAAAAACATGCAGTTAGGTAAATAAGCTACACCCCAAAAAAAAATTGACATTAGACTGCGGTAAAGACATATGACCATGGTAGGGACATTTAGATTGCTATATAACTACTGTGTAATAATATTCCCCAATATTGTTTTTACTTCTTTAACAGTGTAAAAAGCACAGTCTAGGCTATTTTTGGAATTGTCCACATTGCAATGCTTTTTTAGATGCTTGATTCGCCAGCTATTTTATAAAATTCCATTTTTAGCTAATCTCTCCCAGCCTCTGTCCTTGTGAGCAATTCAATATGCTTGGGACTAAAAAGCAATGTAGTAGATGACTGAAAATCTCCCAAGTTAAGGGATACCTGGAACTTTCCTGTAATGTTACTGCCTACTAGGCCGACTCTCCTGAGATTCCTAATAGAAGAACCAGGGCAATTCTTAGAATAAATTGTGTATTACAGACATACCAAGGCAACATGTATTACTTGGAAATATCAACAATGAGTGATAGTCTAGAAATTCCTAAAACTGTTGTCACGATTCCCTTACTCCCCTCCTTTACTCTCTCCCACATTAACTTTGCACAAAGCTTCATTACTAGTTGAAATAATGTGACACAATAACAAGAAGTAAAATAGTGGTGAAAAAAGTAATAAATCAGAAACTTTGTGATTTCCAAAAAAGGAAAGCAAAGAACAACACAACCTATTGTGGTTTTTTATTGTCTATTTCCCAAAATAAAACTATTCTAAAACAATACCATACAAATGTATGCATGTGTTGACATCCTAGACAGTAGAAAGCTTTAAATGATAAAAAGTGGTTGTAAATGAAAGATAAGACACTGAATGAGGAAGCAGCTAAGTAATGAATAAAGAATGTTAAAACAAGCCCAGTGGGGTTGATTTACTAAAGGAAAATAGGCTGTTCACATTACTAGGTGAATTATCACCTTGACAGGAACATTTACCTTAATTTTTTAAACAAGATGAAGCTCGGCTGACTTTAACCATTCAATCATGTGCATGGAAAAGTCACATGATTGGGTATTCTTCCCTAAATTATTCCTTTGAAAGGGAAAACAATTCACTTTGGCAAGTTTTTATTAGTACATCATCCCCAATCATTTCAAACCTGAATTCAAGGAAAACTAAAGATTACAACAAATTGGACCAACTTTTAAGATGAAAGGGGGCCTCAGCTGCAGCCCCAGTCCCCAGAGGAGCCAAACATTATATTCTGCAATGCTACAGATTATTGTTATAGTCTGTAGCCATACTGCAGACAGGGCCAACATCAGGAATGCTTGGGACCTCCTTAAACATTGTTTAATTAATACATCAGATATGAAAGCTTGAAGTTGATTGTCTAACATAGGTCCTATCTAAACAGGTCATCGATTTTTTCGACAACTATATCACAATTAGTCCTAATATGGTAGCTATCATTAGAAAAAACTAACATACTTTTGTACTAAAATGTCAATATTATTTTTCTTTCCAATCCTCAATGTTTGTTACTGATGTATAATATATTCAATCTAGTAACATGTAAACCATGATCAGGTGTCAAATATCTTTACAAATAATGCAATAGAATTTAAGCATTACTGTATGACATTGCAAATGTTGATGCTATATGTTTTGTATCTGTACAACATAGAAATCATACAATCTCTGGAGCCACATACCCATGAGGAAGCCTATAATTGGCGAAACGCGTTGGGAATTGTGTGACCACTACAGGTCCTCTTTTTGTTTTCAACAATATATTGTATGATGTTTAGGAAAATTATGTCTAGGAAAAATATCCAAACCCTTTGACGGTAACAGGTAATTGGATATATGGTGGGAAAAAATTACCTGTATCACTGTTGTATGTATTAACTACAAAATACACACTTGACTTTTTGCACAAAAACTCTGAGCCTTAAACCTCTTTCTTTCCACTATATCTAAACAATACGTTTTAAAACAAATAATAAAGAGGTGGCTCTACAAAACTTACTCTAAGCAAAGATAAGAGCCAACACCCACCAATAAGACTTCAGTAAAGACCCCTATTGCAGACCTTAGTATAAAACTCAAGGCAGACCTCAGTACAAACTCTAATTGATCAGAAGCAGGAAGTGTGGGTGTTCTTTCTCCACTTTCTTGTCTCTGTTTTCACATACCGATTAGGAAAGCTTTCCAGTACCTTCTGCCAGGATGTGGAGTGAGGGAGTCTGGCCCAAGGCCTGCTGGTCATTGGAAATGTGGTTGGTCCCATACATTGGTTGGGCAGGGTCAGATCAAGACAGATTGCATAACAAAATGTTAAGAAGGTGTAAAAAAGATGTAAATTTAAACAAGTCTGGAGTTGGGCTTTAAAGCAGTGCTTTGAGTCTTAATGCACCCACACATCTCTGTATAAAGGGGTGACTGATGGGAAGTGGCACTATTAGGAACAACTCTGGTTTGTTTGTTTTATAGTATATCATGCTAATGGTACCACTTAAACTTGTCAGTATGGTAGCATTTATTACCTGTCAGTATTACCATTATACACAGTAGGCCTCCATTCATACATTTTTACCCTAAGTAGTAACAAGCCATTTTCTATACCTGGCAGCAATCCAGTTGTTTCATAAATGCCTACTTACATTTTGTAAAAATATTCTTCAGTTATCTAGAACAGGTCTCTGTTGTGAGATAGCCATAGCCAAGGCGCGTTGCTTTGGAAAAGATTTATATTAACAGGCTCCAGTAATGACAATTTGTCCCTGTCTTTGAGGATATACAATCTGAAACGTGAGAAATTCATTAGTGCCTTGGCTCAGTTACACAGGTTGTATCTTGTGGTAAGAGTTTAGATTGCCCAGTGGGCAGCAGTTAAATGTCTAATGCTTCCCAGAAAGTTCAGTTGTTCTTTGTTCTGCATCTATAAAAAGACATGGCATATCACTGTTCCCATCTGTCATTGACTGCTCCCGCTACATACTGTATTATTATACTTGTGTGCATAATGTTATTGTTGAAACGTCTGTACATATTGTGCCTTCATACAAGTGTGCATACCAAAGTTGCATAGCAAATCTTTTCCAGGGTAATAACTTTTATTACCTGAAGACTTCTCCGTTCTCCACTAATATGTTCACAATAAACCATAGTTGTTCATGTGTACTCCTGTTATTAAACCATTAAGGCTCAATCTAAAATGCACTGGTATAAAAACAATTAGATAACTAAACATAATGTATAAGGAATTATCAGTAAATGATGTAATAGGCACAATAAAAGTACAATATTAGTAATCTAAAGAACAATTTGTTTTGTGACAATATCCTGTAAGTATTTATAATGTATCAATTTGTTACCCTTTAGAACTGAAAACCTAAATATACCCTCAGGTCTTTAGTTTAACTAAACACAAATACAGTGTTGATAAGTAGCATACAACTACATTGTAGGAGGTCATGCTAACACTGATAAGTGAACAATATCGTCAATGGGCCTGATTTATTAAAGCTCTTTATGGCTGGAGAAGATACACTTTCTTTAGTGAAGCTGAAATGAAACCTAAAATTGATATGGTCCAGGATTGAAAAAAAATGCTAACAAATAGCAAATTACTTGGACCTGGAGAGCTTTAATAAATAAGGCCTAATGCGTTTGAATTGAATCTGCATTTGTGTTCTCCTGCCATGGGTTACTTAAAGGTCAAGATATCTTCAGATGAACTTATGGGAAACAGATAAATACATGTCAAATGACAAATAAAGTTTAGCTGTTAAGCCCACACATAAAGTGCTACCTCTAAAAAGCACTGTTCCTATTCCTGGCTCTATGCATAAAGTATTACACTCTTAAGTAATACAATGGTGTCAAGCTATTTGAACTAAAACATAAACCCTGCAAAACACAAGAATATTATTCATTGTGGGAGGGAGCCAAGATGTGTCTAGATACATGGAAAAGCACACGGGGACATGGTAAAAGAGTTTAAAAATATTCAAGTGGTCCTAGAGGTTAACATGGAGAGGGTACACAGTAAGATGGAGATAATAGGAACAACCTCGAGTGTAACCATCAGGAATACCTAGGGCACATTCTGGGCTCAGATCATTGTTTTATTGTGAATTGTAGTCTAGACCACTACAACAACATATATTAATAAGAATATAAACAGGCAGGATGTTTGCCTAATGCATATTGCAGATTAATCTCCAAGATATTTATCTTTAAGAAGCACATACCATATAATTGCCATAGTCTTGTAAGCATTTTAAAATAAACTGTTAAAGTGGATCTAATTTTAAAAAGTGAAGATCTGGTATGTTATATGAAATGTCTAAACAGTATCCTAAAAGCAGTAACTTTTGCCTTAATTTGGCTTTCCTTTTCTACGAGAAGACCTCAACTGACCAGGCAACCTGCGATGCTGTCCATGAGCTGATTATTGAGGACCGGCAAATATCTACAAAAAGCCCAGATACTTGACATCTCACAGGAGCGTGTTGGGTTTGTTATCACAACTATCCTAGACATGCGCAAGCTTTCAGCGAAGTGGGTGCTGAAATGTTTGAACAGTGATCAGAACAAGGAACGTGTTGAAGCATCCAAAGCCGTTTTGGCCCATTTTTGAAGCTTTTTGGGTAGGTTAGTGACTGTGGATGAACAGATGATCATGACTCCTGAGGCAGTGCTGGTCAGCTTGGGGCCAAGGTGGAGATGTTAGAAGAGTTAAATTCCTGTTGGGTGCAGATTTTGCATTCTGAGACTTGCAGCCTGGTTGTTTGAGTGTATAACCGGGAGTTTGATAACATTATGGATATTGTGGTTATGGTTATGTATTAGGTTGTTGGTTAATTAGGGTATATTCAATGTAATATGTTGGTGCTATAAAATCCTGGTTTAATATTAATAATAATAATAATAATGGAGTGTTATGTTATGGTAATGTATGCTTGCATAACAAAAGTGTAAAATGTATTTATTTATTTGTCATTTATTTACTATTATATATTTGTTGGTAATTACTTGAATGGTTAGTTTATGTAATGGTGGTTAAATAAAGGGCTGCTTACCAGCCAATTTAAATCCAAGATTGGTGTCTGGGTATTTATTGGTGGGGGTGTGGGTGGTAGGCAGCTGGGGGGTCTGGGGGAGGCGGAGGTTCTGATGGGGTAAAGGATGGGTGTCACCAAACCTATGTATAAATGAACCTTATTGCACATGCTCAGTTTGCACCGCACTTCGCAAATGCTCAGTGCGTATCCTTACTCTGCACATGCCCAGTACGAGCTCCAGTCAGAGACTAGGGTGGCACTATATGAATGCTCCATGATTTCCTTCCAGTGTGGATTGATCAAGACAACTTCCTGTTTCCTGATTCCTGGTTCCTGTTCCTGGTCCCTGCTCCTGATTCCTGGTCCCTGCTCTCCTGATTCCTGCTTCCTGCTCCACGCTACTCATGCATCCTCTAGCCTCCATCTGATCATCCATGTATGACCTCCAAGGTTTGTCTGCAAGCTATTATCACCACTGTTTATCTGGAAAGTCATTGGACATTTATCATTTCTGTTTGTCTGCAAAGTCATTGGACATTTACCAGCACTGTTATCTGCCCAGTCATTGGACATTTACCACTATTGTTTATCTGCAAGGTCATTGGACATGTATCACTGTCTTTTCTGCAAATAAACTAAAAGGGACATTTACCCATTAACCAATACGTGTGTGTGATCTCCTGGTTAATCACCATCAAGATTCCCTCAAACAGAGCTCTCCTTTCTGAAGGCTGACAATAGGCTAGAAGTTCCGAGCTACCCTGGTCATTGCGCCACAGCAGGTCCCCATGAGCGAAGAAGTTCCGAACCCAGAAATCACCCAAAAAAGTCATGGCTTTCGCTTTCTGGGACAAAGACAGTTTTCTGTTGGTGGACTACCTACCTCAGGGGTCTAGTATCACCGGAGGGTATTATGCTATCCTCCCAGCTGAAGGAGGCAATTTATAGGAAACACCAAGGAATGTTGGCCAAAGAGATCCTTTTTTTGCAGGACAATGCACCTGTGCACACGTCCAACGTTGTGGCTGCCAAATTGAACACCCTGGGTTTCCAATTGGTCCACTGTTCCCCCTACCCACCTGACCTGGCCCCTTCGGACTATTATCTGTTCTTGAATTTGAAGAAAGACCTGCAGGGGCAACATTTTGAGGACATTTCGGACATCAAAGATGCTGCTAAATGGTTTGCGGCCCAACCACAGTACTTTTATTCGAACGGTCTAGCAAAGCTGCAACTTCACTGTACCAAGTGCATCAGTCTCAGAGGGGAATATGTTGGATAAATGTGTTATTTCATAACTCTGGCTCTCTTCTTTCTGAGCAAAGCTAGGAACTTCTCAGCACCACCTCGTACTTTAAAAATTACCCATAAAAAATAAACTATGTATCTAAAAAGAAAAAAAAAATATTAACTCTAGCTTCTAAGCAGGGAAGATTCCTTTTGACCCCAGCACAGCCCAAATTATGCAGTCTTGGAATGGACTGGAGAGTCTTCTCAAGAGAATTCAGCTGCTCTACATTCCACATAACTCTACCTGGCAAGGACATTGACATCATATCCAGCATTGCAGAAGCCAGGGAAGGTGAGTATAGCTATAACCTTTTTGTTAGGCACATTTTTAATCTACAAAGTGTAGATGATTTTAGATGAAGGAGGGGACCTGGACAATGTGAGTAGAACAGAAATTTATTCTGAAAAAAGCAGTGTACTACTTACTATTTATATGCTAGAAAGGAAGTTGTACATAGGGACTTGCAAACACACATCTCTTTGTTTCTCCTTTTATTCTACCTTTGCTTCATTAATTCTCCATGTATTCCTTCAAAAGTCATCAGATCCATAGTCATCAGGGGACAAGCTCTACTAAGTGTAGGGCAAAAAACAAAACCCCTACTAAGATGTCTGCCTCCGAGGCACAGTGCAGAACAAGACAAGTAATGGATCAAAGATCAGTTTTGTGGAAGCCATATCTGAGACTGGTGACTATTCCTTATACCTTTATGTGACCCCTTTCAGCTCTATTTTTTCAATAAATGAGGCAATAAAATACATTTTCACAAAATTTTAGATTTTAGATGACTAAATGTTATATATTTTAAAAAGAAAGCGTTTAAATATGTGTGTCTATACAATTTGTACAGTGCAGTGAAATTGGTTCACAATATATATAAATTAACTTGAAAAAAAGTTACTAATAATGTTTTGCCCCCTCAATATTCCATGTTACCTTAGGTAATTAAAGCAATATAATTACAACGGCAGTATCATTTTCCTATATTTTCAAGGATGATGATACACAAATTAGGGAATTTACACGTTTTAAAGAAAATGAAGACAAAATATATCTGAAATTTTCCTGGATGCTTAATTCATTTGAATGTTCTATAATAAATAGTAAACTAGTACTGTCAGTCCAATTATAAAATATTTTCACAATGATTTCAATTTAAAATGAGCAGAAACTAAAAAAAAAAGATGATCCTTTTTTTTTTTTTTGAATTGTTGAAATTTCATGGAAATGGGTATTTTGCAGTAATTGTCTTCATCAGTTTCCTTGAAAATGGTTCTCTGTCACTTAGCTGACGGCAATGATGTTTCATAGCCAGTATCCTCTCTAGGGCATGCTATTAAAAGTATTTTATTTTATCAACGTCATTCAGCCATCCGAGCGTCAGTCTGGGACATAGATAAGAAGTGGGCTGCAAACTGTGGCAGAGGGAATATTGGGAAAGACAAAAATAGAAAACATACATCTGACTTTGTATATGAATAAGTGAAAGCAAACATATGTGGAAAAGGAAACAATGCATATTTTCGTGTTCTCAGAGACCCTGGGGTGAATTTGGAATATTACTTGCTGTGTAGCTTACAGGGAGAGAGAATTAGAAACATTCTTCTCCAGGCTGTCTAAGCATGAGCTGGGCGTGACTCGTAACAAGCATGTTCTAACTGGAGAGGAAGGATGGACCAATAACTTGTAATTCATGGGAAGCAGACCAAGAAAGACTGGGAAGAGAGACAAATATTGAGATGAGGCGTACACAGAAATAAACCCAGTCTGCAATCTTTTAGTGACAGTAAAAGTAAGTTACCTCTACTTTTAGTTGAGAGATTTAATTCTTCTCCCATTGATGTCATCTATGCAATATTTGGCTTTATTACAGTGACAGTGAACAATTCCAAGAGGATAACCTATACATCAATCTGCTAATCCAGAGGCTACTACAGGACCAGGTGGGTACTGAAAAGTATATTGTAGACAATATGTTCCACAAAATAAGTTAGGCATGTGGTCTGTTCTGGATTGAAAAACACTGAGGAAATGGGGAGAGGAGTAATGATGACAACAGCATGCCTATTACTTGGAAATGTAAAATTATAGTAGAAATGGATGAGATTTGTCTAGAGATATTCCGTTTTCTGGTTTGCCCTTTCTAAATGTAATTATTTGTAGTGTTGTATTCTATTTAGGTAATATATTTCTCATTATAATAAATTGTATATTTCTTGCTTATGACATTTATACCAAAACTCAACACGACCTAGAACTCCCTTTTTTGGTGTTCTAGAACTGTAAAACCTCAAATCAAATTATTCTAAACAACCTGAGGACCTCAGAATCAAATTCCATCAAAATCAGATTTGATACCCCAATCGATTATGTGTTACTGTACATTGCACTTCAATGGACATGCCATTAAGAATGAATGTCACCTGCATTGCAGTGTATTAGGGCAACGTAAAAGTATTCATCTTACCAAAACCTGAAAGAGTGTTGTGAAGAACTAAAATACCATTATTTTGTATCAGAAACTATAAAAGAGTAAAAAACAGAAACAGACAGAAGACAAAAATGTACAAAACCTATTATAGTGGCCAAAAGAATAGTTTTTTAGCATCCAGGGTCAGACTGGCCAACAAGTAAACTGGAGAAAACACCCACTGGCCCCTAGTCATATGCCCCCAAAATTAATATTTTAGTTCCGACTTCAGACTAGTGCACACTTTCTTAAACTTTTTAACATTGGGGAACCCTTGAAATAACTTTCAGGTCTTTAGGGAACCTATACAATAATTGCTATCCACAACTCACAGCACATTAGAGTGGTGGTAAGTGGGAAGAATGCTTCTTACATTACTGGCCATTGGAAAGAATGTCACCCTTACCTGGGAGGCAGAAAATGCTCATTGCTCAAGAAACCACTAGCAACCTCTGGAGAAATCCTAGTTAGGAAACACTAGTTTCTGCTGACTTACAAAAAATGCCACCGTACCAGGAAAGCCATGTGTCCTAGTGGACTCCCCTTCACACTTCCTCTGGTGGGTCCCAGTCAAAGTCAGTCTCATTTTCCAAGATTTCCTACAAACCTAAAGATTTATCACCAAAGCACAGAACATAATTCTATTTGTTTTCAGCATTTAAGGTGCAAGTGACAACTGGGGGAAACAGGATAAAAACACAGAATGTTGTACTGTGCTAACCATCACCAAAACAGAAAAATGGAGAGAGTCATACATGCGGATAAACTGACCAGATAATATTAACAGTGTTTGAGATAGTTTAGGTATCTCCATCAAGCAAGTGTGAAAATGTCTGTATGAACATGTTTTTCTGCTTAAATGTAGGTGCTATTACAGTATATTGTAGAATGTAGGATATTGCATCATACATTTTTTTAATCTAATGCTGTTTTGAAAAGTGAAATCATTCCATATGTCTTGTGCCGAGTTATGCATAGCAGAAACAGAATATGCTTATGCCTAGAGGCAATACTTGTAATATGTTGACAGGCACATTATATCTTGCATACCATGCTTGTCAATTGTAGTGTTTTTTGTTTTTTTTTATATAGCAGTTACGAAATCTGCTATACAAACCTGGTAACACATCGACAAGGTAGCCTTAGTATATACTACACAGATGGATAGAGCTAAGTTATGTAAAGGATTTTGTGGCTGGTAGATGATAGAAGCTGTATTGGAACATTTTATAAGGCCAGTTCAGAGCATTGGAGTGTGAGGTTGTAGGTATAGTATATAAAATGGTATATAAACAATTCACTTAACAAGATGTATTGCAGTTGCAGTAACCGCAGGAATCGTTTTAGCTTGCTGTACTAAAATATTAATTAATTATGTTCTTGTAAGGATTGTGACATATCCTAGTTCAGACAAGTCTGATAATATTACAAATGAACCCCACCTAACTTATTAAATATAACCTTGCAAAGAAGGAATTTATAAATGAGAAGGTAACTTTTCTTCCACGTCACTTGCTTTTTTTCTATTTTTGTTGTGGTGGAATGGGAAGCTTGCATATATGAGACCCTTTTTGAACATGCAAAAACCGCAAAAAAGCAGGAAAAAATTCATAACTTGCATGATCATTTTTGGAGAGTTATTCAGAAAAGTATGATGGTCCGATGATGACTTGGAACCCCTGTCATGTTTTTTTCTGTATATTTCTGTCTCCTAGACAGATCAAAACCTTGATGTGGTCATCAGTCCAAGAATTTAGAAATCATCCAGGGACACTTGTACTGGTTTATACTATTGGGAAATACTTAGCTAGTGTTGGTGTGTCACCATTACCAAGGCTGAAATAATTTTGCAGCTTATCCAAGTCACAGTTCGAATGAATGCTAGGAACATACCCCAGAATTTAGGCATAAGATATTGATTTCTAAAAAAAGGTGGGGATATTCAAAAACGTGCTGAACCAAGAATATCAAAAACATCAGAAGCACAAGCTTTTAGTGAAATTGATATAATGTAAATAATAATTAACTGATAATGAAGTTTACATGGCAAGAAGTACAAAATAACTAGGACTATTTTGAGCATTTGTGCCAACCCAGACTTTTGATTATGGTCTAAAATTTCCTGCTGTTACACTTAAGCATCTCAAAGGCACCACTACTGTCTCCTCACCACAACCCACTCTTTCAGTAACCAGTGTCCTTGCTGTC
>NC_092863.1:34185812-34188143 GCF_032062135.1 Pyxicephalus adspersus | reverse complement strand
ATGACAGTAAACCTTTCTATTGTTCAATGCCTTGTATTGGGAACAATAGTTTAGTTAATAAAGCCAGACTTTCTTAGCACTACAATTCAGCAATGATTCACCATGACAGAAACGTTACACATAACATAGGAATGGGAGTATACCAATGTTTCTCCAATGCTTTCATCCAGTAGGTTGCTAGGGGTTCCTTAAGCAATGATAAGTTTATGGGGTCAGTTTAACAGATACTAATGATCATTTTGGCTATTTGTAAGAAGGAAGCCTTCCCATTAGCTAGTAATGTAGAAGGCATTATTATTTATTTGCTGACCACCACACCAATGTACTGCAATTATAGCAGTGGTCCCCTTAGAACTTGAAAGTTGTTTCAAGGGGTTCCCCCATGGTAAAAAGCTCAAGAAACCATGCAATACTTTACATTTGTTAGGTAACAGTCTAGTAACTATTCTCAAGACCACAGCTCTCCAACTCCAATCCTCGAAGACCACATAGAGACCAGGATTTCCATAATTGCTGACCATTGGTAAACCATACGTTATTAAATGTACTGCTATTTGTTGGAGAAATAAAACTGAAACTTTGTGTAGATCATGGCTTTTAGAAACAGGAGCTGAAGAGGCCTGATTTAGAGACTGGGCTTTTAGGAAGTGACACACAAACTACCGGTTTGACATATAAAGAATGCAGACGTTTAAAGCCACATAATGTTGCTCTGAACTGCACTTCTTACTAAAGGAGAGATTTTCTTGAAATGCCTAAACCAGGGTTCTGCAGTGTTTCACTAATGTGCCCCCCGTTCCTTTAGGCACAGATGTATTGGTCAGCCCATGTTTGTGCCATGTCTACTTATTGGTGTTGCCTAATCTAAAGGCCATGCTAGTCCTGGGAAGTTCCTTTCTGACATATGTATTTCACATTAGCATAACTAGGAATAAAATTTCCTTCCTTACATACCATACCATACTGTAAATTTAGTGGACTGTGACAACCAAATGGTTTGCACCACTTGTCTAAAATATATATATTTTATTGCTGGCTGTGCCCTCAGTATCGAGTATCATGCCACTGCTGTTCCCCTTGACTGTTGTCAACAAGACAAATCATCCAATGAGGAAAATGCTCATGTTTGAACTTTTTAGAGATTTCTCATTTCCTGTTGTGTCGCTAAGACTCGAAATGCAGAGAAGTCTCCCTTATGAATCCTGGACAGTAAAAAGAAAAAAACTAATCGGACTTAAGCATATCACTGGATTTAGGCCAGGCATGTCCAAAGTCTGGCCCGGGGGCCAATTGCAGCCCATGTTTACATTTCCACCGGCCCGCAGCCTCTGTCATAAAATCAATATTATGTGGCCCGCTATATTTCATTAGAGTTGATCAACCACCTTGCAGTTATCAGCCTGCTACCTGGATGGGAGTCGGACAGGAAGGGAGTCCCCATGTGTGCACATGGAAACCCCTATGTCATTATAGAGGGCGTGTGCTGTGTAGGACTCCCATGGACCACCCCCATTCTGATTCCAAAAACGTGCTCTCCACGGAGCACTCCACTGAGACCGGACTCCGTGCACAGGGAATCCCTCGCATTACCCTGGTGGGGATGTGCTGTATGGGACCCACGCAGACCACACTAACCCCCGACTATGTGCTGAATGGTCGACCCCCACACATTTTCACCTCACCAAATCTGACCCTCTTTGCAAAAAGTTTGGACACCCCTGATTTTGGCTATCACCAAAATTAAACATATGGTTCAAATGACAATGCACCCTAATGAGATATTACAAGTAGCAGACTTTTGTTTTCTTACATAGCACACTTTTGTGCTTTGCCATGATTTCAGATTGCTACAATGCAGTGGCATAGTCTTAGGTAATTTTATAGGTAGGGAGCTCTTAAAATAAATGGCACCAACTATACATGTTACATGCATTACATACTGTATACATGTGTTGCTACAAGATTAAAATCTAAATAGGCCTCTTGTCAATCAAACCAATTTTCAGATTTATATGGATTTATATGATAATCTAGCTGCATCCTCAAGAATGGAACGTTTGTACACATAAAAATAACAAATTGAAAGCAGCTGCATGCACAGACAAACGGATTGTGTCACACCCATTAGAAAGTTGTTCTACATAGTGAGCCAGCAATGTTTCACAATACCAAGTGGGAAATATATAATAAAAAAATGCTAAAAGTAAAAGTAGCTAGCGATTTACAGTTTATAGTGTACATAAAATGGTGTTTTATTAGAAATAAAGGTATTTTCTTTCTTATGAACCCGGGGACTACCTGTATATAACTAGAAGGTGCAGGTTTTTTTTT
>NC_092863.1:34173812-34184668 GCF_032062135.1 Pyxicephalus adspersus | reverse complement strand
CATACAAGTTACTCCCAGTGCTATTGTAAAGAATGTGTGAAAATGGTCCTAACAGCATAGCAGGGATAGAAGTGGTTTGCTAAAGGATTAGGCCCATCGACCAAGCAATAGGGGGCAGGTTCTGAAGATTATATTTTCTAAAATATAAAAAGTGTAAACTTTAAGCTGAATGCTCAGGGCAGCAAAAGAATTGTCATTCTGGCACCTACTAGATCCAATTGCATTCCTCCTAAATGATACATAAGCAGACAGGTAAACATCTGGATCCAAGCAAACAACACATGTATTTGCTTCACCATTTAACCTTTATTTAAACAAGATAGCCAGTACTAAGGCTCATAGCAGCCACTTTGTAGATCCTAGTAAGCTTTTGCTTTGACAACCATGAAAAAAATTAGAAGTTTCTTTCTATTAAGTTGCCTACAGAAGTTTATACAACTCTAAACCAAGACTAAAATCATACTGCTTCCTGCTAGTTCTGGTACCAGATGTAGTGGCTTCATTAAGGTTCTATTTCCAGACGTTTTTCTCCCTCTTACCTGATTTCTTACTTACTAATTCCTATATCTATGGAGGATATATACCGGTAGCTGTCAATGGGATGGACTTCAAACATGTCTCCCTCTCTTTATCTACATTTCATGGTGATAGTTTACACAAAAAGGTGTTCTTGCTTTTTTATTTTAGCAGGTATTTACTATATATTGTTTGAAAACATTTTTAACTTTAGCATTAAAATGAATGCAGACAATACATCTATTTTCTGGTAAGATGTTATATATCAATTTCTGTGGTTTTGGTGCTCCTTATAAATATATTAATAGTAGGACCCTCTTAAACTTGAAGGCTACATACAGGCTAGGACTTTTATATAATTAGTGTAATTTTCTGACTACCGGTATTTATAAAACACTCCATACTAAATATACTGCTGTCTGAAATACTAAAAATGTGTGCACATCCTGACAATGAGGACTGCAGTTTGTCAGCATTTTTATACTATTTTACAAATTATTTTAGAAAAAAACAGCCTTTTTGGCAAATGCCATAAGGGACAATTTGGGGTATATTATAATCTTTTTACCTCCCAGTCTGTATTGTGTGTGCCAAACCTTGACTGTAATGTAGTCCATGAATTCATAAAATTAAAGGTCCCTGTATATCAATATAACCAGGTACTAAAAATTTGCTTTGTGATGTACAAACCCTATAAAGTAAATAAAAAACTTCCTTTACTTTCTCCAACTGAGTCAAATAATCTTCAGATCACAGTGGCTTCATTTCAGCAGCAGAGGCAGTGCTGTCAATTTAGAAAACATTGGTTAGGACTAGGTGTAAGCAGGTGCAGATTAACAAACCATGGGTATGAATTTGCATGGGGACTAAGATACTAAGATAAGAAACTGTACATGCAAATGTACCTTTAATTAGGCGTTGCAACACATTTTTTTAATGGATGGCCATAGTTTTATTTACTGAAAGTTGGCAACAGTCATACACTGTGAGTTGAAATTGATAAATTATGGATTTCCTGAAACTAGGTATTTACATTTGCATGCCATTATTTTAAACAAATACAGCATTCAAGCATATTTGGGTTATGCTGCATACTTTTATGATATCCAAGGAAACTGCGGAAGCCACTGCACTCTTACTGTTTGCTTCATTAATGGCTCAGGCTAATTGCTTTTATTCATTCATTCATTGTATGGTACAGTGGACTTTAGCACTGGTTGAGTAATGCCATTTAACCCTATGTTATAGAAGTAAATGCAAATGGAAAGTTCCTGTCAAGCTGGGAAACAGTACTTTAGGCATATCTGTTTATTCTAAAATAGTCAAATATTAGCATAGCATTGTAAAAAAAAAAAAAAAAAAGATAGATAGATAGATAGATCGTGAAAAACTTTTTTTAAGCAAAATGCTTGTAGTTATGAGGCTTCTGTATTTTACTAGATACTGTACCTTGGTTTTGCTTTATTATCATCCCTATATAAAAAAAGGCATTTATATTTGAAATAAAACTTGTTCAGTATCTATACTGATCAATGTTAGCTTCAGGTTATGTGGCTCCCTTTGCAAATTTTTGTCCATTGCAATCCTCCATTATAAAAAAATTTAAATTAAATTAAATTAATTTTTCAACTGCTCATTGTACCCATTATTACTAAATAGCCACATCACCCACTTGCATGGATCAAGAAATGGAGCATTGTGGTTAGCACACCTTCCCAATTTTGAATATTTACTTATTTCTAAAACAATGCTGCATCGCCACAGTTATGAAATTATATCATAAAGTAAATCCAATATTTACACATTTTTAGATTATTGCTTGAGACAGGATGAGATTTACAGAAAATCCACATTTGTAGATTAGTGCCATGATATTGGGATAGTGGGCAAGGGGCTGGCCAAATAAAAAAGTAATACAGTTCTGTACCTGTGCACCTGCATTGACTATTTGTTGTACAGGTGTCACAGGAGTAGAGAGAGAAGACAATTTTCCTAGTGAGGGTCACATAATTAAAATCTGTTGCAAATGGTAATGTGAATGAAAACAACTAAATACCTAAACTCAACCAAAAATACTTTTTTAAAGCACTGTAAGTAAAATAGGATTGCATCATTGGCAGCTGTGCTTTGACATGAATGCATGTAGCCAGCTCAGGGGTGCATGGGAAATACAGGAATTTGGTGCTGACATTGCAGGTGAATGGACTATGTGTTGTCACCGTAACAAAGGAAGTGCATGTGAATACACTTTGCTTTGATTTACCTTATTGAAGGACATAAATGACATAAAGGGTTTTGCTTTGAGCATTATGGAAATGTACAACAAAATATTTCATTTCGGAATTTGGATTTAGAAGGCTATTTAAGGAATAAATAGTATCATTATCTATGTTATGTGTTTCTTCAGTTGAACTTTTAGTTGTTAATTTATCTTTATTCTCTATCACTTTTAGGTGGATCTTCTTCAAAAATGAACAGCTGTGTCAATAACTATGACAATGACACCATCCTCAGTTCCCCGGCTTCCCGCATCCCTGGTGCAATATTTTTGGGATTGGCAGCCACCTTGGGGTTACCTGGAAATACTTTTATTATCTGGAGCATTCTGTGGAAAATGAAGGATCGAGAAAAGTCAGTGACCTGTATCCTAATCCTTAACTTGGCAGTGGCCGATGGGACGGTGCTTCTCCTCACTCCATTTTTTATCATATTTTTGGCCAGGAAAAGCTGGATATTTGGTAGACCCGTCTGTAAGATTACATATTACCTCTGCTGCCTTAACATGTATGCCAGCATTTTTATTATTGCTTTCATGAGCATGGACCGGTTCTTAGCTGTTTTCCGACCATACCTTGCTCAGTCTCTCCGTAAACGAGATGTGGTGGTAAAAGTACTCATAGCCATATGGCTTCTAGCTGGGGCTTTGGCACTTCCAGCATTTGCTTTCAGAGAGGTGATAACCAACAAAGACATGAATGTAACGATATGTGAACCTTGCCATGCCAGCCGAGCAGAGGCCATCTTTCATTATTCCTTTGAGACGTTGGTGGCTTTCCTACTTCCATTTCCTGTGGTGTGTTTTAGCTATATGCTGGTGTTAATAAAACTAAAATCAAGCCGCTTCGGACAACGGTCACGGATAGAGAAACTGATTGCTGTCATCTTGTTGACTTTTGCCATCCTGTGGCTTCCCTACCATGTAGTCAATGCTATGCAGGTGACGGCTAATCTCACCACTGGAAAAATATCTGAAACTCTGGCAAGAGCAGCCAAAAAAAGCAGAGCTGGGGCCACTGCTTTAGCATTCTTCAGCGCATGTGTCAACCCTCTTTTGTATGCATTTGCTGCTTCGGACTTATTTAGGGTATTTGGAGTGGGCTTTGTAGCCAAGCTACTGGAGGGAACTGTGGCAGAAATACAGAAACGGGTTAAATCTCAGCGTGACCTTGTAAAAGGCCTTGTTCGAGTTGGAAGTCGGGGGGAGTCAGTGGAGCTACAAGAGAAAAATGGGGTAAAATTAGAGCCATTGAATGGTGAATATGCATGTAATAGTTAACAGGAACAGTTGTAAAGATGAGTCTTACAAAAATATTTTGTTAAAACAATTTTAAAACTCTTCCTGTTATTAGTAAGTATATTTACTAAGTAAATGTAAAATGTTCCCCAAATTATGTCTAAGAGCTATCTTTTCGGAGAAGTACATGTTTCAGAATGATAAAACTGACTCGTGCATCCAGGAATATGAGTCTCTAGAACATTTCAATCATTTAGAGAAACACTAGTAATAAATCTAAGGAGCAACCAGTAAACAGACTTGAAGCAGTCCCGTAAACCTGATGAAGACCTCTCTACTATACCAAAGTCTCCATGACATAAAATGTCAGCACTTCAAACTGCAATGCAAAGGTTTTCTTTTTCAAAGATTTTTTTCTTCTTTATAGTAACTATACTCAAATGGTTTTACAATGGACCAAACCATTTCATCACTGTTTTCTTGACGGCACCTTGACGATAAACTTGCTACAGACTGTTAGCACTAATTCAAATAAAATTTTCAGTGTTAATACAGTGAAAGCACTTCTGTAACTTAAGGGGTTTATCTTTTCTATGTGTGTATATACACTTATATGGCATGGCATAGTAGGTCAAATTGTTTCAAATTCTGACAGTTGTATACTATGTAGCAGAATTGTTTTGATTTTATGATAAAACATTGGATCTAATTATTAAAGAAATATGTTTACCTTGTATTTTATATATTTGTATACAGTGATATATTATCCAGGGCCATTTATTACAGAGTATATTTCACATCAGTGCTGGGCCTTTTTATTATGACACTACAGGACAGAAATACAATTAATCTTATTAAAGTGCATCTAAATCAAAAGCTTTTTAATATAGTAGGGAAGGATTGGAACCCCTATAACAATTTTTGTTGCTGTCTGTGTCCCAGCTGCAGAGAATCCCCATCCTAATTTGTTTTGGTGAACATTGGTAACGGGACATAAAGGGTATGTTCAGATTGGCAGTGAAGTTTCAGTGTGGTTACCACTTTTTGCAAGCTTCCTTGGGTAAAATGTTACATGTAGGCAGCCCATAAATTGGGGCAGCAGCAAGTCATGCCACCTGATGTAATAGGTACAAAGATAGTTTTTTTAACAACCAGGACAGCAATGCAAGGGACTGAGCAGCTGGCAGGGTGACAGCCACTAGGAACAGCTGTTCTTGATATAAGTTCGAACATAGCCAAAGTGTTGGGAATCTACATCAATACTTCACTGAGTTAATAATATTATACAGCACTGACATATTACACAGCACTTTGCCAAAGTCCATAGTCATGTCACTAACTGTCTCTCAAAGGGGCCCACTATCTTAAGTCCCTTTTTAGTGATATGTTTTTAATACAATCTGAGGTCAATTAACCTAATTTTGGAATGTGGGATGAAACAGGAGTACCTGGAATGAAAACCACACAAACATGGGGAGAACCTGCAAACTCCATATTGGTAGTGTCCTGGCTGAGAATCAAACCTGAGACCCAGAGCTGCAAAGGTAAAAGTGCTAACCACTGAGCCACCATGCCCTCACCTTGAGGAGATTTCTTAGTTTCTGTTGTCTATCTGAGACAGAAAGTAAAATCTTCCTAACAGAAAAAAAGCCTGACTGTGATTTTAATAACTTCCTACACTTTCCAAAAATCTTTGGGCTTCAGACATACTTTAACCTACTTTTATGTTTTGGATTATATAAGCATATAAGCGTCTCCAAAGGAGTGATGACTCTAGGTATAAGCCATTACACATGACAGACCTGTGAGTGGATATACTCCACCCTTCTCGGATTGTGATTTCAACATCAGTCAGTGAACATGTTTTCATCTTCTATTTCATAGCAGTTTTGGTGAGAATGCAATAAAAGAAAAAACTGCCCAGTACTGCAATGCTACACCTAGTGTGTTTGAGGGATTCTTTATTGATACATTGAATTTCTCTCACATGTCTTTTACCTAAACATCCTTATTTGTTGTACAGCCTCAGTTTACATTGCATTCAAGAGTTTTACTGGATTTGCTTTATATAATATATCGAAGCGTTTACTATACCAACTATTAATGCATTGTATATGACTCCTTTAACAAAAAAGCCTCAAAAGTGATAAATGCTGGAAGCCCCTCTCTAGCCTTGTGGCTTGGGAGCAACACTAGCAGCATGCAACATAATAGGTCTGATTTATTAAGCCTTTCAACTCTGAATAAGATAGACTATCATTGGAGAACCAGAGTAATCCAGCAAATCTGGAATGGATCTAGTTGAGGACCGAAAGCATTTTCCAGCTAACAGCAAATTATTTTCTAACATATCCACAGTGGCTCAGAGGTTAGCATTCTTGCATTTGCAGCACAGGATGCCAGGTTTGAATCTCAGCCAGGACACTGTCTGCATGGAAGTTCCCCCATGGGTTTCCTCCCACGATCCAAGACCATACAGTTAGGTTAATTGGCTTCCCCCTAAAATTGTCCTTACACTGTATTAATGACATATGAATATGGTAGGGACACTTTTATTTCCCCTCCCCCATGTATATTTTCCTTTTTTGCTCTACTTCCAGTAGTAAAGTACTTTTGTGCATTGAGAGCATATGACACTGTCTTTTTCTTCCCTCAACACAGAATTAGCTAGCTTTGAAGTCACTATGGGATTGGGAAAAGTGACTTCAGCCTAATATAAATTTGAACTACTCTGATCTGACTTCTTTATTCACTGAAACAGAACAATAGAGGAGAAAACAGGGGAATGTTTAAAGGAATGTCAGATTCCCTGTTTTTAAAAAGAGACCCTTGTGTTTAATTACATCAAATTTCTGCTCTAGAAATAAAGAACAGAGGCTGAATTTCTGCACTTCTTTTGAAAACTTTTGAAAACTAGATTAATTTCTCCCACAATGACCATGTGAATTGTTTTGTTGGGGGTTGTTTTGTAGTGTTAAATGCTTGTTCAGAATATAATTTTTTACTATGCATAGTTTTTCATTATGAATGTATAGTTCCATTTTAAGCAAACCTTTTCTTATTCTCCATTTGAATAAATCACAGTTAACAGTTTTCAAGTAAAGTACAATTTTAAAGTTAGCCTAAATGTTTAAGCTCTCTAAGCATTGCCTACATCTTTCCATAGCTCATTATTGTTTGGTAAAGTCATCTGTCACTAACAGAATGAAAGGACAGAAGGCACATAACATTTATCCCTAAGGGGAAGATTTTTATAACAAAATACCATATGTTTATGGGAATTATGTGTAAAAATTGCTAAAATACAGGATATTCTGAGCTTCAAATAAATAAAACATACAAAATAGATTCTGCATACTGTATGAAATTGTACTTAATATCCATACCCCTGGCAGCTTTTGTTGACTAAAAACTGAAATTAATAAATATAACTTTTCTCCTTTTCATACCTGATGTTACATCTAGTGACTTCATCACTATTGTATTAAAAGAACATAAATCCCATTAATGACAAAAGTGGACCAGATACAGTTAGGCAACATAAATCCCAATTAATACAAAAGTGGACCAGATACAGTTAGGCAAGGAAGAAAATGGCTTGATGATGCCAAATGTCCATCAGAAAGCAAATGAGCCAGGCTCTATCTGAATTGATTCAGCTTCTAATGCACAAGCTGGTGGTGGGCTGTAACATTTGAGGTAAATTAGTTACTAGTTAAATAAAGGAGCTTGTACAACTGTGCGAGACTGAAAGTAAGGCTGGAGTTCAGCTTTAAATGTTAGCCATTTTTGATGGCCCCATAAAATTTTATGTTTAGAGAGGAGGATCTATAAATCAATGCAAAGTATCTGTACTGGGCAGAAGTTGGGGGTATGTGAGTTGGAGGCACAGGGAACTTGGCAGCATTTTATTAGAAAATATTGGATGAAAACTTAGATTTATCATCCTGGAAGCTGCTGGCATGCCTGGGCTTTGCAACATGACAACAAACCAAAACATAAGACCAAGCTGACCCAAAGTGACAGTTCTAATAATCAAGATTTTCTCACCTCAACATTATTCAGCCCCATTCGGGCAATTCAGACTCTCATGAATCATTCACAATCTCAATAAATTTATGATACAAGACTACACTTTTTGTTTTTTTTTTGCCAGGAAGAATGGGTGGCGATAACACAAGAGAAAATACCAAGCTTTATGCTTAAGGTGTCAATACCTAATATTAGGGAACAGTATGCAAACTTTTAAACACGACCATTTTATTATTTTCCATATTACTGTAATTGGTTTAAGTATCACAATATTGTGTGATTTGTAGTAGTTTAATTCAAATCAAAATAAAAATTAAATCAATATATATATTACAATTACAGTGGAACAGAACAGTAGAACCTTGGTTATCTGGCACCCACTGGGAATGGCGGATTCCAGAAAAGTGTAGTTTCCTGTTAACTGACGTTACTCTGAAACTGAGGTTTCTCAGCCATTCAGCACTAGACCTAAATGGAAAGACTTGTCCCTAATCACCTCTAGTGCTAAATGGCTGAGAAAAGGGAAACCCTGATTATGATTGAGCCGTCATCAAGGTTTCCCTTTTTTCAGCCAATCAAGGAGCAAAGCAATCAGCAGGGCTCTGCTCCTCTCTCCTAACAGCTCCACTCTCCCTATTGCTTCCGCAGCCCAAGCCGAGCTGTGGTAGGTTTTCTTGGATGCAGAACACATGCCAGAGCTCCACTAGGGCTGCAGGAGCAATCAAGAATGCAGAGCTGTTGGGTACCGGTTATCTGAGTTTTCCCGTTATTTGAGTTCAATAGTTACATAGTTACATAGAAGCTTAGGTTGAAAAAAGACATCAAGGTTAAAGTCCATTAAGGTTAATCACCAGGGAAATAAAAATATCCCAGATATAAAACCCTGTAAGACATAGTTGGTCCAGAGGAAAACAAAAAAAAACCCTGGTACAATTTGCATCAGCAGGGGAAAAAATTCCTTCCTGATTCCATGAGGCAATCGGATGTTCCCTGGATTAACAGTCTTTGTTACCTTTACTTTAGATCCTAATACCTAGTTATATTCTGTGCTTCTAGAAAAACATCCAGCTTTTACTTAAAGTAATCTATAGTAGTTGCTGAAACTACTTCCTGAGAGAGCCTACTGCACATTTTCACAGACCTAACAGTGAAGAATCCCTTCCTTATCCAGAGCTTAAACTTCTTTTCCTCCAGAGGCAAAGAGTTCCTTCTTGTTCTTTGTAATGATCTCAAAGTGAATAACTAGGAAGAGAGTTCTCTATATGGACCGTTTATGTATTTATACAGGGTGATCATATCCCCCTTAAACGTCTCTTCTCAAGGGAGAATAGATTCAGTTCAGCTAATCTCTCCTCATAGCTGAGCTCCTCCATTCCTTTTATTAGTTTAGTTGCCCTTCTCTCCAATTCCACAATGTCCTTTTTGTGAACTGGTGCCCAAAACTGGACTGCATATTCCAGATGTGGTCTGACCAATGCTTTGTACAGGGGCAGGATTATGTCTCCATCTCTGCAGTCTATTCCTCTTTTAATACAAGAAAGTGCTTTACTAGCTTTAGATATTGCAGCTTGGCATTGCATGCTGTTATTAAGTCTATGATCTATCAGATGACCCAGATCCTTTTCCATTTCTGACTCCCCCAAATGTATTCCCCCTAGACAGTATGAAGCGTGCATGTTGTTAGCTCCCAAGTGCATACCTTTACATTTAGGCCAGTTCTCTATTCATTTACAGATTGACTTCTAAACCTATTGACCCTAACTTGCATATTAACCGTCTGTGAGGTACAGTGTCAAATGCTTTAGCGAAGTCCAAGTACACTAAATGAACTGCTGCTCCACTGTCTACCTGCTTACTTACTTCCTCATAAAAAGAGAGTAAATTTGTTTGACAACTTCAATCTTTCTTGAAGCCATGCTGACTATCACTTAATATATAATATTATAATATAATATATTATATTATTACTTTCCAGCAGAAACTCCCCTATGTGGTTCTTTATCAAACTCTCTAGGACCCTTCCAACTATGGATGTTAAACTAACCAGTCTGTAGTTACCTGGTAATGACTTTGCTCCCTTTTTGAAGATAGGAACCACATTGGCCTTACGCCAATCTATCGATACCTTGCCAGTGACTGAAGAGTCTCTAAAAATTAGAAATATAGGCTTTGAAATACCCAAGCTCATCTCTTTGAGGACACGTGGATGTAATCCCTCAGGTCCTGGTGCTTTGTCAACCTTAATTTTGTCCAACTGTTTCTCAATCATATCAATTTTGAGCCATTGTGACTCTTTCAAGGCAATGACTTTGCTTTTATGTATTTTGACTTGAGCTCTGCCATTTTATTTTGTGTACACAGAGCTAAAAAAAGTGTTTAGTAAATCCGCCTTTACTTTCTCCCCAGTTTCCAACTCAGCAACATCCTTTAAGAGGCCTATATGCTCAGATCTGATCTTTTTGCTATTAATATATTTTTAAAAATGGGTGTTTGCCTTACTTTCCTTTGCAATCTGTCTTTCATTTTGAAGTTTTGCACATTTTATCTAATTTTTAAATCTTTTATTATATTCTTTAACAGCAGCCGTAAACCACATAGGTTTTAATTTTAGCCTCCTAAACCTATTACCCAATAAAATATATTTTTCAGTCAGACTTGAAACATTCCCATTTCTGTTCTGTGTTCTTTGAGGACAATATTGTCTCCCAGTCCAAGTCACAGAGAGCCGCCCTTATTAATGGAAAATTTTGCTCTCTTAATTAAATTAAATGTTTTATTCTGTCCTGTTTTTGCT
>NC_092863.1:34063578-34173300 GCF_032062135.1 Pyxicephalus adspersus | reverse complement strand
CCAGGAATATTGACAGCCCAGTCATGTGAAGAACAAAGCCAGAATTCAGCAATGCCAACTAAGTCATAATCCTCCTCACTCATTAGAGCTTCCAACTCCCCTATCTTGTTTGCTAGACTTCTAGCATTGGTGAACAGGCATTTTAAACCATTGCTGCTTTTACCATCATTGTTTGCCAAATCATTTTGTTTTTCAGTACAACTAGTACTGCACAATCCAATGTCTGTATGTAACATGGGAAGCTCCTTACAATTATCCATAAAGCTCCCCCAAACTATCCCCAATCCACCCTCCACTAGGGTCTGACCCCTGACCAACCTTTCTGCCACCTGTATAACTGTCCACCCCCTCTGTCCTAGTTTAAATATCCCTCCACCATTCCCCTAAATCTTTCCCCTAGCATGGCAGACCCCCTTTCATTTAGGTGCAAACCATCTCTGGCATAAAGGTTGTACCCCAATTAAAAGTCAGCCAAGTGCTCTATGAACCCAAACCCTTCCTACTGTATATAATATATTGTAGACTGTTTATAATAATTGTTTATGGTTTACTTATTTGGGGTTCCAAAACCTTGGAAAATATAATCAGTGGACTCATTAGAACACACATAACCCTTGGTATAGGGAAGTAAAGTAATGTAATCAGTGCACAACATATATTGTGGAAACTGACGTAAAATTGATGGATGGTAACAGAAAAATTTCTATGACATTATCAAAGCATTTATTACACGAATACTCACATGTTATAGTGTCAGGAATGGAACATTTTTATTGCTGATTTCCTGGCATGACTCATTTATTATGATTGGCTGGGTACAAAATTTTTTTTGTATGCCGCCTGATATCTGTCTCTACCTGCCTGTTCTGTTTTTTTAGACAACAAGAAAAAGTGTGGTTTCCTGTAAATCCTACCAGGGTTGCACAGTTATTTAGAATCAGCACTTTTTACTTAGGCTTAGCAACCAGTGGGTGTTTCACTGAAAACAACTGTGTTAAACTTTCTCTTTTAATTGTTGCTTTGCACCAATACTGCTTTTTGCTTATTGCTAATGTTCAGCAGAGGGTGCTACAGGCCTGAATTAGAGCAAATGTAAGACAATCCAGGGTTGTAAGAAGTATTAAATTAAAGGTATGTCTGTCTGATTACAGCTTTGTGGCGTAGCTGGCAATACCCTATGCTATACTAATTATACTGGCAACTGAGTCATAGTAATGGTAGTCACTGTGTGACAAGTATGGCTGGACTGGTGTTGTTAATTTGTACCTTGTGAAAAAGACAAAAGGGTGGAGTAGGGAGCAATGTGTTAGTCAATGATTGCAAGCTATCAAGCACCACATGGAGTAGTTACGTTGCTTGGCTTACTGTATCGGGATATCTTCTGACATTAAAGGACATATACCATAAAAGTGAGTATCTCCGTTAAACAATATTTTCAGTTCCTGTGACATTATTACTAACTATTTCAGTTGTGGTATGTTAGGTAAGAGCACATTGAGTAACTATATATTCGTTTTCCTTCCTTTATCTTTCACAACTTTGTAAGCAACACACTGCTGTTGTTACGGTATACAAACTGCAATATTTGGCCTATCCTATTTGGCAGATTTAACCTAATTCTATCGAATGATATAATGTCTTATGCCAGTTACGGCTTACATTTTCAAGGTTAATGTGCTGCAAACTGTACGGTGGAATAAAGCTGCCTGTGTAGTTTAACTTTTATAGTTAGAAAGTACATGCATAGGGCATTGTATGTTATTTATAAATATATGAATGATTGCGGTACCTTCAAAAGTGTGAGAAGTGTGATGATTTTTATGTCCATTTCTGTTTGAATTTTCCAAAAAAACATTTTTTCTATAGCTGCTTAATGACATAAACAACCAGTTCATGTTGCTTTTCATTCATTGTAAATACTTGAGAATCCTGGTAATCCTAATTTTCTGTTTTGAAGTGACAACTGACTCCAAAAAGTAATTCAGCACAGCTATCGATTTTTTTTTTTTTTCAAGGCACATTGGTGCACACTGCCTAAAATTTGGTTTGCTTTAAAGCTGCGCTCCAGACTGCTAAATTTACATGTGAAATACATATACGGTATATGAGAGCTGCTTTACTTGCAAAAGGATTCATATTTCTATATATTTATACCTAATATTTTCCCAGTTCTGCCAGATAGGTTTGCTGGAGAAAGGAATTTTCTGTACATTTTCTCTGCAGTTAGGTAATGTAAATAGATCTTGTCCCTTCCCCCATCTCTATCCCTCCTATTGGCATGTAGCCTTTTGTTGAACTTGTGCTTGTTCTCCCAGTTCTACTTTAGAAGAGATTGTAAAATGCTGCATTTTTCTCACAATTGGTTTGATATGACTCCACCAAATGTACAACAGGATCCATGAAATTGTCATTCTCAAAATAATTTTTCAGTATTTCAAGCTTTGCAAGATTCGTTAAAATGTCATTTTTAGTTAACAAAGGCAAAGGCGCACAGTCTCTACTAAATACTAACAACAGACTAATAACCTTTAATGCATTTAACATCTTCGTGCCCCATTCCTCTTCCACCAAATTTTTGTATTAGATGGTAATAACCTGTAACTGCACTGCTTACAGATCTTCAGCATCATAGGCTCTCACCCATGCATATATACCTCTGCAAGGTATAGTCCATCCTTGTGCTCAGGAGTCTAGCTCGCCAGCACATTTGTCCCCCGAATATTGCCGTCAGGTTCAGTGCCACCTTTGGGCCCCAGTATGGACCCTTCAGGCCCAATAGCAAAGCATATACCTGTGCTTCTTCTGTCCATATCCTGGGATGCTGCCCTATTCCCAAAGGATAATGGGTCAATTGCTGTCCTTCAGGATGATTTGCTAAACTGGTTGCATAAAGGCTATAGAAACAGTTCAGCAGCTGGGATTCTGTATTCTGCCTTCAGATGCTGCATGTTTTTATTTCTCATCCTCATGCAAATTGAGGATTTTCAACCTTTCCCAAAAACTTCTATAATATTTACTGTGCTGGATTAAAGCAGTGAACCACAACTGTTCCTGATGTTTTAATTTTAATTTACCAATTCTTTTCTTTATAAATATAGCTTTTTCAATTAATATGAACATTACTTTGCTTTTTCAAGGTGCTAAAAGCTTTTCATTCGTGCATCTTGTGTTATGATCCATCTTTTTATTTTCCACCAGTCCTGTGGTTTTCAGTTTAGCTTTTGACACCTAACCTTTGTTACATGACAGCTTTAACAGATAAATGCTGTAATCAGACTGATGATAATAAGTATATGTTTATTTTAAAAACTCTTATATTTTCTCAGCAGGAGGCGCCTATTCTTCAGTGACTAGAGCATTATGTCTGATGAGGTAAGTAACAATGCTAACGGGACTGTAGAATCTTACTGGGAGTAATAGTAAATAAATGGCAAGATTGAATATGATATTGCACTTGGCAATGTGTTATCAATCCTGTTGATAACTTTTAGTTACTTATCTGTTGTGCTAACTATCATGTTTATTTATGTAAATTCACATATGGTTTAACAGTAATTATTTTTGTAAAGCCACATTTTTTAGTAACCGAGTGAAGTACCAAGAACAGGCAGGATTATAGTTGGGTCAAGAAGAATACAGCAGGAGATCGATCAAACACTATAAAGTACTAAAGATCAGACAGGATTGTGGTCAGTACAAGTGTAAACCCAAAAGTGAAAGAAAATATGAGAAATAAAAACAATCTAATAAACAACACTCACACAGACTAGGGAAGCTGATATATGTATGCACATATAGAAAACACATTTATCTTTTTTCTTCTTGACATGAGTTTCAGAAGATCAGTAACTCCAAGCGAAGCACCAGAAATAGTCAGGACAAATGGCGGTCAGCACAAATGGACATAGAGAACATTCAACAGGGACAAGCATAGGTACCAGCAGGGAAGTGCAATCATCCAGCAAGAGGGAAAGGTTGGATGACATCATTTTGTCTGATCCCACATCCCTTCATCAATGACCAAACACTAAGGCCTCCCCTGTTTACTTGCAGGTCTGAAACACATATTTTATGCTGCTGGAGAAGGGGGGCAGAAGCTTCTGGTCTAGGGGAGAAAAAAGGATAAACCCTGATTCTAATTGGAGGCCTCACTGGAAAATTTAAAGACAATATACGTCTTTTCATCTGTAATGCCAATCATTATTATTATTATTATTATTATACAGGATTTATATAGCGCCAACATATTACGCAGGGCTGTACATTAAATAGGGATTGCAAATGAGAGACTAATACAGACACTGATACAGGAGGAGAGGACCCTGCCCCGAAGAGCTTACAATCTAGTAGGTGGGGGAATTTCACACACAATAGGATGGGAGATATGTAGTGGTGGGAAGTAGTGGTGGTTTCAAATGACAGAAGAAGCTGGGTAGGCAAGTTTGAAAAAATGTGTTTTGAGCGCTCTTTTAAATGAGCGGAAAGTAGGAGCAAGCCGAATAGGACGAGGAAGACCATTCCAGAGAGTTGGAGCAGCTCTAGAGAAGTCTTGTATCCGTGCGTGTGATGAGGTTATGAGTGAGGAAGTCATTAGTAGGTCATTGGAGGAGTGGAGGGAGCGGCAGGGGGAGTATTTTTTAACCATGTCAGAGATGTAAGTGGGACAATAACTGTGTAGGGATTTGAAGGCAAAGCACATGAGCTTAAATTTGATTCTAAGGTGAAATGGAAGTCAATGGAGAGAACTACAAAGAGATGTAGCGCAAGAGGAGCGGAGGGAAGGATGGATGAGTCTGGCTGCAGCATTCATGATAGATTGTAGAGGAGAGAGTCGGGTTAGTGAAATACCAGCGAGAAGGATGTTACAGTAGTCCAGACAGGAGATGATAAGAGCATGTACAAGGAGTTTGGTGGTCTCAGGGGACAGGTAGGGGCGGATTTTGGAGATGTTGCGTAGGTGAAAGTGACAGGACCTGGAAATGTTCTGAATATGGGGGGTAAATGAGAGGGGCGAGTCAAAGGTGACACCAAGACAACGTGCCTGAGGGTAGGGCCGAATAACAGTGGTGTTAGCAGTTAGATATATGTCAGGGGGAGGTTTGGAATTTGAGGGGGGGGGTGATGATGAGTTCTGTTTTATCCAGGTTGAGTTTCAGGAATTGGTCAGACGTCCATGATGAGATGGCTGACAGGCAGCATGAGACCTTATCCAGGACTGCAGGAGACAGGTCAGGGGTGGACAGATAAATTTGAGTGTCATCAGCATACAGATGGTACTGTAAGCCAAAGGAGGATATGAGACTACCGAGAGAGGAGGTGTACAGAGAAAAGAGAACCGGTCCAAGGACTGACCCTTGGGGAACACCAACATGGAGGAGAGTGGGTGAGGAGGAATTACCATTGAAAGAAAGTTGAAAGGTGCGGTCAGACAGATAGGAAGCAAACCAAGAGAGTGCAGTGTCACTGATACCAATGGAGCGCATGATTTGTATTAGAAGGGGGTGATCAACAGTGTCAAAAGCAGAGGAAAGATCAAGGAGAAGGAGCAGGGAAAAGTTGCCTTGAGACTTAGCTCTGATGAGGTCATTGGCCACTTTAGTAAGGGCTGTTTCAGTGGAGTGGGCAGCTCTAAAACCAGACTGGAGGGGGTCAAGGAGAGAGTTGGTGATCAGGTAATGGGTGAGTCTTTTGTAGACAAGGCGTTCAAGAAGTTTGGAGACATATGGGAGAATGGAGATAGGACGGTAGTTGGAGGGTAGGGAGGGGTCCAGTGAGGGTTTCTTTAGGATAGGGAGAATTATGGCATGTTTAAAAGCTGAGGGGTATTTACCAGTAGAAAGGGAGAGGTTGAATAGTTCGGTTAGGGCAGGGGCCAGGGTGGAGGAATGTGCACGGAATATATCAGAGGGAATTGGGTCAAGTGGACATGTAGTAGACGGAGATGATGAGAGAAGAGTTAAGACTTCGTCCACAGTAACAGGGCTGAGGGAGGCCAGTGATGATTTACAGGTGGAAGGGGTGGGTATGGTTGGAGTGGCTCGGTGGGCAGAGACATCATGTCTGATTTTGCCTTTTTTATCTCTAAAGTAGGTGGCAATGTCTTGGGCAGAGAAGGATGTTGTGGGGGGAGCAGGTGTGGGGTTAAGGAGGGAGTCAATTGTAGAGAAGAGGTTGCGTGGGTTGGAGGCTTGAGAGGAAATGAGTGCAGAGAAATAATTTTGATTGGTGACAGTGAGCTCTGTGTTAAAGCTTTGAAACTTGGCTTTGTAGTCCATGAAGTCAGCGCTGGGGCCAGATTTCCTCCACTTAAGCTCGGCTGCACGAACAGACTTTTGTAGCTGTTTGGTGTGGTTGGTGAGCCACGGTCGGGGGTTGGCAGGGCAGGGGTAGCGGAAGGTGGCATGAGCAACATTATCCAAAGCCAGGGAAAGAGAGTGGTTTAACATGGTGGCAGCTTTGTCTGGGGAGGTGATTTTGGAGAGGGAGGGGGTTAGGGACGCAAGGCAATTTGAGAAACGGTTGTGGTCAATCATGTCCTCCAGTGATATAAATTCACGTTAATCATAGCTAGCAATGACTGTCCATGTGAACAAGTCAAACATGCAATGCTAAATGACAGTGCTATGCCAGTGCTATGTAAGTACGATACCAATACAATATACAATCCCATTGGGTATTTATTAAGTATATGGCAGAAGAATCAACCTCAGTGTTTTCTTCTGCAAAACTCACCATAGTCAATGGCAGAATTTGGCAAAATTAGACAAACACAGGATATATATATTGTATTGGCCTGGGGTGGTGCAATAACAGCTTTCACAGCACCATCAGTAAACAATCACAGGGACTTCCTGTTGTGTCATTTGGTGATCTGTCATTTAGTTTCTTTGTGGGGACGTCTAGATTCCATCATAAGCCCCCACAAACATTTAAAGGCCAGGTTTTGTGGAAGAAGCTCTCCTTTTTCCTGCAGGACCTGGGTGGGCAGGGTGGAAAAAATCATTGGATGACGAATCACATACAAAAATGTTCCCAAAGTTACAATGTATCCAAAAGTGAAAGAAAATGTGTGGAAATAAAAACAATCTAAAAAACAATACTCACACAGACTAGAGAAGCTGATAAATATGTGCACATATAGAAACCCCATTTTTCTTTTCTCATCTTGACAAAATTAAATATAGAATCTAAACAGCTGATAGGTGTGACAGCTCCATGTATATATGCATCATTTTCCATAAACCACTCCATTACCTGTAGCATCAGGTTTACATTTATCATGTATTGTGAATTGGCAATAGATAAAGTCCCATACCATGGTCAAAATGTATTTGTCCTCTTCTGATAAACAAAATACAAACTATATATATATATATATATATATATATATATAAACATCTTACACAACTGTTTTTTTTCTGTATGCAGTACATGGTACCCGGTCAACTGGCTACTAGCAATTCGTCTTTCACAAATACAACTGTGTCTCCATTGACCCCTCATGGCTATTCCCAAAAACTTGGCATTGCGATCCTTTCAATTGCCTTCATCATTGGTTTCCCAGGCAATGCATTCGTCATCTGGTCGATAGTGAGCTGCATGAAGAAATGCTCTGTCACCTGCCTCCTCATCTTACATTTGGCCATTGCTGATATCATCGTAATACTAACAGCACCTGTATTCCTCCATCTCTTATCCACTGGCAGCTGGATTTTTGGCAATATCATTTGTAAAATATGTCATTATATTAGCTGCCTCAGTATGTATGCCAGCATTTTTTTTATTTCTTCTATGAGCATAGACAGATATTTTGCTGTGGCAAAACCTTTGAGCTCTATAGGTGTAAGAACGAAGATGCTTTTAGGCAAAGTCATATTGGCTATATGGGTCTTGGCATGTGTGTTAGCCATTCCTATGCCAATTTACCGTGCGGTGGAGACTATCAACAACAAGGAGCAGTGCAGGCATGTTCACATGACTCCTGCACACATCATTTTTCATTATGTGTTTGAGACTGTGACCGGCTTTGTCATCCCATTTACAATCATTATGTTCTGTTACCTCTATATTGGATTGAGACTTCGTAGTGCTAAGTTTCAGACCAAACATAAAACAAGTCGGCTGGTGGTGATGATAATTGTGGTGTTTGCCATATTCTGGCTCCCTTACCATGTGGTGAATATGATCCAAGTTTCAGGAGAAGTGTTCTCATCAGACAAGCTGAGAAAAATGGCTCGCCTTGCTAGACCTAACGTCACAGCTCTTGCATTTCTAAGTAGCAGTATAAACCCTATTTTGTATGTTTTTGCAGGAGGAAGTTTCATTAGGACAGCAGGGGTGGGATTTTTGGCCAAGCTCTTTGAGGGAACAGGCTCGGATGCAAATGGAGTTTGGAAGATCCCACAACTTTTTAAACAAAAGGGTCATGAAGAATCTATAGATTTGAGAAATACTAATAAAATAATTACAGATTAACTCCACCATTGGCAAAGAAAAAGTATGCTGTGTTAACATAAGTTACCTCCATCTTGCAATCGCTGATTTATCACAAGTTCTTTGAAAACATTAAGCATCTTCTAGCCCTGCCATTTAGTTACTCTCTCCAATGAATTGCAAAATCAATAGATGTGAACTAGCTGTAAGTAATAAAGTAATAGACCAAGAAGACGAACATTATCCAACATTATCCTCCTGTAAACACTGGAGAACATGTTGCCTGCAGAATAGGACATTGAAGATGATATATATATATATATTTACATTATTCCCGAATTGCATTGATTTAATAAAATTTAAAATTAATTTTAATACCACAATACTGAATTTCCATACAGTGGGCCTGATTCACCAAAAGACTGGACATGATAGACTATCATGGGAGAACGTGGATGGAATGGATCTGGTCCAGGGTAGAAAACATTTGCCAACTGATATCAAATGATTTTAAAGAAATCTATTCCAGGTTTACTCATTACTCATTCCAGGTTTGCTGGGTCTCCCAAGTTCTCCCATCATATTCAATCTACTCTAGTCTTGGAGAGCTTTGATAAATCAGGCCCAGTCTGCTTGTAAGTTTTTACCTGCAAAGGGGTTTAGGCTCTGGCAGGTGACCTGACTTTTTTACACTGCAGTTAAGCAGCACAGCCTGGTCACAGCTGTATGCAAGCAGTTTTTTTAACCTCTGATTATAGTTCAACTTATAGCTGTCACCTATCACTGGAAGACATAGCGGTTGATTTATTAAAGTAATATAAACTGTTCACATAGCACATTGGATTATATATATATATATATATATATATATATATATACATATACATATATATATCACTTAGCTCAGTAAATCAGACAAAGCTCTGCTGACTTCAACCATTCCATCACATTCAAAGAGAAATCCTGTTTTATTTTTCAGATTTCCTTGGACATGACTTGATAATCTTTGCAGAGCAGATATGTGGCAAATTCAATGCACTATATTAAATATCCTTTGCAAAGTAATTATTCAAATTGGTATGTGAACAGCCTATTCTTTGGTAAATCATTCTCATAGTGTCTGCAGGTGTTGCTTTACATTGTTAATTTTATCTTATAACATATTTTATCATATATATATATATATATATATACAATATTATCATGATTTATATATATATATATATATATGTGTGTGTGTGTGTGTGTGGTTGTAGACATTTGTATTACTAAAAATACACTAAAATCAATGAAAATATAGTTAAACATACATTTTTACATTTTACAGGTTCTCTACTTTCAGAATATATATATGTGTGTGTGTGTTTAGTTTGTTTAAAGTCATTTTAAGCCTGGAATTTAAGTTTTATGTGTGAAAAAATGAAAACAAAAAAAAAATATTTTATTTATATATTTTTTAGTTTTTGTAACCTGTGACCTATACATATATATTTTTAAAAATCTATGAATGAATTCGTGTTTGTTAACAAATATACTTAAAATACTGTGAAGTATAGATGTACTACCGTGTTTTACCTACTAACAATGAGTAGGTTTGCTAATTACAATCCTATTTATGCAGTATGCATTGTCAACTGACCCAAAGTCACAGCTGCAAGAGAAGGGCAGAGAGGTCATGCATGTGTAAGGAGTAATTTTATAGTAAAGCAACCAGAAAAAACAGCAACGTGATTGGGAGGGTGCCAGCAGCAGACATGGAAAATTGGTAAACCAAGAGCTGAACACAGTGGCTACATGGGAGCCCTGGAGGTAAGTGGATGGATGGTGGCTGAAAGAGGGTGTCAGAGAAGGGGCATGTTGGCCACAAGAAGTGCTCAAACAGGGACACTTGCCTTCTGCTTATGATCAGCAGACATTCAGCTGCCAAAACAGATCCACAGTTAGGCTGCTGCTGCCACCATTACACTCTTTGCTGCCATTGATCATATCCATCTTAAGTCCTAAATGTCCATAAACTTACAATCTGTGAATATGTTGCCCCATTGAGAGACATTGAGCTGACGGATGTAAGCAATTATGTTACTTTGTGTTCCTACATCAAAGGCAGCAAAATTATTGTTATGCATGTATAACCAAAACTTTTCCTTTTTTTTACTTGTGAAGGATAGGAACTTCTGTTAGCTATTTTTCTGTCCATATATCAAGTAGGGGAAAGAGAGTGATGGTAGAATTTATTACATTTTTAAATAGTTTTGCTTTATACCAAAGCTTGTGGTCTCATCCAGTGTGATTGTGTCATTTTCAGTTTCTTTAAAACCATTATGAAAAAGTGAATAAGTCAATTTACATAAAGCAATTGCTGGCCACATAATTGCCTAATTTCAGCACAATATGTCTGATTTATTAAAGCTCTACAAGACGGAGAAGGAAAAGATAAACTATCATCTTTGAACCTAGGTGATGATTTAAACAAATTGCTAATATTTTGCAAAGGTTTTCAATCCTGGACATTTTAAGCTAGAGCTTTGATAAATCAGGCCCAATGTTCTTGTAGGTTTTTACCTACAAAGGGGTTTAGGTTCTGGCTGGTGACCTGACTTACACTGCACTTAAGCAGCACAGCCTGGTCACAGCTGTGAACAAGCAGTTTTTTTTAACCTCAGATTATAGTTTAACTTTAGGCTGTCCCCAATCACTGGAAGACATATGTAGCAGTTGATTTAATAAAGAAAAATAAACTGTTTACATAGCACATTGGAATATATAAATATATATATATATATATATATTTATATATATTTATTTATTTCACTTAGCTCTATTTTATTTTTCAGATTTCCTTGTACATGATTGGATATTCTTTGCAGAGCAAATCTTTGGCAAATTCACTAAGCTAAATGAATTATCTTTGCAAAGTAATAATTCAAATTGGTATGTAAACAACCTATCCTTTAGTTAATCATCCTCATAGTGTCTGCAGGAGTTATTATTATTCTTCTTCTTATTATTATTATTATTATTATTATTAATAAACAGGATTTATATAGCGCCAACATATTACGCAGTGCTGTACATTAAATAGGGGTTGCAAATGACCCTGCCCAGAAGAGCTTACAATCTAGTAGGTGGGGAAATTTACACACAATATAATGGGATTTTGCTTTACAATTTTTATATTTACCTTATAACATATTTTATTATATAACATATTTTATTATATCTCAAGTATTATTTTACAGTGGTAAATAGATCTGGAGGATCTTTTGACCACTTTTAGAACCACCTTGAACTGCAGTGTTCTGTCGCAGTTCAGTTCTCAACTTGGGATCTTTTGGGAATGACTTATTGCAGCAGATTGCGTTGTAGTTCAGGAAAGTGAAAAGTTGCTTTTGGTTGTACAGTTGCTGTTGAAAGAATCACACTGCATCTGCTTGCAAATGTGCATATCAGAAGTTTGATGTGTGCCTGGAAGAAGCCAACCACAGTTTTACACCACAGGTATGAATGGAGCCTTAATGGGAATATCTATTATTGTTACAAATGTCTAAATGGGAATTCCGTTCACTTTGTAGAAATATCCCTAACCTCCAGCTGTGTTTGTGAAACAATAGCAAAATATACTCTACCCAACAGGACACAGAGAACAACAAATAAACTGACCCATTGGATGGATGTCCTATATCCAAAGCATGTGTTATATTTTTTGTGAACTGACTTTAGACACAGAACAGCAGAAAAAATGAAAATTTAACAGATTAGAGTGATAAGACCTTTAGTGCAATGAAAAGCACCAAGGAATGCTGTTAAAGCTGAAGCTACATCTGTTTATCATTTGTTTTACTTTGTTTCTAATATGCTAATGCTAATATTTAAATAAATCATTCTTTTTTCAATACAAACCTTATTTTAGTCTTTGTTCTCCCCAATGCAATATGGGCAGATTATGGATCAGCAGGGTGCTGTACATACCTCTCCAATAAGCTAAAACCAAAACTTACAAGAAGCCTGGGCTTTATTTTCTGCATGTCTAATTTAAACTGGTAAATGTGAATTTCTGTCAAATGTTTAAATAGTTTATACTGTGCCACTTTCATTAAAGTGTTCAGTTATTAACCTGTCCTCTAAAGACAAAAATAAAAGAAGAGACTTTTCATCTGCTTGAGGCTACAATGAAAAATATTCATTTTTTTATTGAGTATGTTGTTGCATTATGTTGTTTTTTCAGGGTTCATGAAAACTGCTCTTCTAGAACTGTTAAATTATACTAAATGTGTATGTAAAATATAACAATGAACTTTTTCTATTTGCTCCTCTGGCATTGGCTAGCAGTATTCTGAGCATTCTATGTGCGTTACAGAAAACCACCTCCTATGTTATGGAAATAAGGAAGGGGGTTGTTCTAAGCTAACAAGATGTGTCCTAAGCTAACAAGACAGGCTTCTTCACAAGTATAGTTCACTAAGCAAGTGCAATCACTTTAGAAAAGAAACTGTATTACTGGCAAAATCACCAAATAAAAATAAAGGCAAAAACATACAGAGTAAATTTAATGACACATCTGTTAGACTGAAAAACTGCAATAAATGACATTTTTGATCCTATGTTTAGATAAGCTTTTATTACCAGGTGAAAAAATTGTTTAACGTCTAGAAACAGAGCTTGGGAAATGGGTTAAACATCAAACCTGGATACGTGTGAACTATGAGACCTACACTGCATTTTAGGTTATTATTTTCTATTGTTTTATCACTCACCTGTTTCTCTACACTTTGTCAATAAATATATATCTGTCTGCTTAGTATACATCTCTGACCAATAACTGAATCCTGCCATGTTTATCCACCTATTCTGGGTATGATATTTGGACATACTGACATGTTTGTTGCTGCTTAACTTCCCAAACACACCCAAAACTGCAGTAATTACTGATCCAGAGATGGATAGTTTTTACTTTCATTGCTGAATTGACCACATTGTCTTTGCACTTGGACACCTGTTTACACTTTTAATGGAGTATAAATGCATGAGATTGATAAAAATCATTATCTGATTGATGTATACACTTACCAAAAAATCTCTGTTTCATTATCATGTAATATATACATACATCTGTGCATTAATAGTAACATCTATTTCAGTATGGTTCTGTAGCAATGGGGTACATTTATTAAGGAGAGCAGGTATAAATATCATCATACATAAAGATTAGGGCAGCTAAATGCATTCTATCCTTCTGCACTAGCTTCAAGAGTGCATGAAGAGCACATTTATAATGCACACTATGGTCTCACTTCATTTATGTGAAAGTGTCTATCAAAATTAAACGCATTCCTGTAAAGTGAATCTTGTGAAGTGGATACTAAAAATACCATATTATAAACAATGCATATAATAATTATATTATTATTTAGATGAATAAAAACAAAATGTAAATTCTGAAATTAATTTTATTCATTCAGCCTACTCCCAAAACCTGATATCCTAAAATAACAGCACATTGTTCAACAAAGTACGTTTACTGGGGAATTCAGTCTTAAATTCTTAATGGAAAGGAAGGAAACATCACATGTTTAGCTTTGATAATGTGTATTTGCTTTTTAGTTTGTATTACAGACTTAAAGATTTTAGCTCTGGGAATACTTGTGTTCAGTGTCTGAATTCCTAATTATATAAAGTCACAGTCTGCTGTTACAACTACTAGAATTCCTCTAATACAGAGGAAGCCAAACAGTGCCAACATGTTCCTATGCCTAGGTGGTTGCCAATTTGCCACTAATTAAACTGCTTGTGTCCCAGTGGATGTCCCAAAAAACAAAATCTAGTAACTAGCAGGGGTTCTGTTGTTAGGTAGACATGAATGCTAAGTGAAGTAACCAAAAGTTACCAGGTAACTTTTAAATTCCATTTCCTTGCTATTAAGATAAATGTTTTATGGCTGGAATGGGTAACAACGCTATGAAGACTGTTCTTTCCTCTACATACAGGTTAAAAATTACTTATTTTTATTTAAAACTGCTGCCTTTAAACTGGATTTATATTTTATATGTTGTTTCCCCAGATCTTCCATTGTTTTCCCTAATAATGAAGTAAGTAAACAATAAGACAGCAAGACTGTTACCAAATGAACCACATCTCTAATCTGTATGGTTCCCCCATTTAATATTAATTTTTATGTCAGCTCAACAATAGGACAGCATTAAACTGAAACACCTTCTATGCTGTGTTGTGAGTTATAAAACCAATTAAAGATTGACTCCAGTTTAAGAACTCATCCATATGTTATGCTGTTATCTGTGTCCAGTAGGGTAAGTTCTTGTAACGTCTTGTCTGCTGTCACTGATGTAGCAGTATTATACTCAATGGATATATTCCCCCTCTACAGCCCCTGCCCCAGTGGCAGCTTGTGTGAGAGGGAGTAACAGGGAGGGGTAATCAACTAAAATAATATTGTATATACTCAAATATAAACCATCTGATCATACAATGAGGTACGTAATAAAGGAAACCTGCTTTAAATTAAGTTTAAACCTGGAGCACAAACTGCCAAAATAATTAACATGAATATATTCATCCACAATGCATTTTTTTTAAATCATTTGTTTATGGAAGGTAAAAATTTTTGTACTTTTGAGTTGATTGTGGTGGGTCATTTGCTTTGAATTGATCTTTTGTTCATGGTTGTTGGCCACCAGTAGAAGACATTGTGTACCCATGTAAAGTGTGTAACAAACTTTTTTCTCTTATCTCTGATAGTAAGAGTTTGTAACACACTTTAAATGAGAACACAATGCCATCTTCAGGTGAGACCCGAGTATAAATTGAGATTTTTTTTCTAATTGCACTTTGATAGGAAAAAAATCTATAAAGTATTTATTTACCAGACACAGGAAACTACAAATATAATATTTCATTCTATTCAAAATAAAAAATTTAAAGTACACCTTTACCTAGACCATTGTATCATAGGGTCTGACACAATGGCCCTGATTTATTAAAGCTCTCCAAGGCTGAAGAGAATACACTTTCATCAGTGAAGCTGGGTGATCCAGCAAACCTGGAATGGATTTCCTAAAAGTCATTTGCTATTTGTTAGCAAATGTTTTCAATTCTGGACCAGATCCATTCCAGGTTTGTTTATCTAGCTTCACTGATGAAAGTGTATTCTTTTCAGCCTTTGAGACCTTTAAAAGATCAGGCCCAATGTCCATATAGAATCATTGCAATTTCTGCACAATATTATATCTAATGTATACAATAGTAATATTATTAATTAGATCAATAAAACAGAATGCAAAATCTGAAATTCAATTTATTCCTTCAGCCAAGTCCCAAACCTGATGTAGATAAAGTTATCCAAGGCTGGGGAGGATACACTTTCATCATCAGTGAAGCTGGGTGATCCAGCCAACCTGGATTTTGCTATTTGTTAGCAAATGTTTTCAATCCTGGACCAGATCCAATCCAGCTGTACTGGATCACCCAGCTTCATTGATGAAATGAGTGTATCCTCTTTAGGCTTGGAGAGCTTTAATAAATCAGGCCCATAACGTATGCCATATTTTAAAGTGTTTTCCTCAATTTGGGGGAAAGATTAAAGGTCCTAGATAAGGGTGCAAGTCATTTTTGTGTTGCAGATTTGGCGGGTTTAATTTAGGATCCAGATGCAGAGTGTATTGGAGAGACAAGGTGGACCAATCACTCCATCACTCTCCTGGGCCAGGATTTGGAGGTTCAGGAGCACTTGCCTAGTCCCAATTAAAGGGAATCTGCATTTTAGCCTGAGAAATTATGCCAGAGGTCAGTTGTAGAAAAGGAAGAAACTTTGAGATAAAAAAAGTCAGGGAGAAGCCTGTTTGGGGAAAGCCAAGGAGGCCTCCAGACTGTGGGAGCTGGCAAGTGGGCCTGGTGGCCAGGTGGCATCCCTGTCACAAAGAAAAGTTTAAATAAGGCTACTTTATGAGCAAGACCCTGCTATAGCATTATGTATGTATTCTTGATAAGGGGATTTTCCTCATTTGTTCTTCTGGCAACTAGTCAGAAAGTAATAGTCAGACAGTCAGAAAGTAACTTTACAAATGTGGTTACACACAAGGATAAACTGATAACATTGTTAACACTTTTTAACTCAATCAAATACTAAAAAAAATGGTTATTTTGGCCCCTGTGAAAAAAAATGGGTAATGGTAGCAAAATGTAGGGTAGTATAGAAAAGGACAGCACTAAAAATGGAACACAAAAGAACTACAGCACACTATTTAAAAAAAAATGGATTGCAAGGGTCTCTGTACATATACCTAAGATTAACCACAGGACTACATGAAATATATATATAGATATGTGTGTGTGTGTGTGTGTGTGTGTGTGTGTGTGTGTATGTATATATGTGGTCTTGAGGTTAATCTTACAGGTATATGTACAGAGACCATGGTGATAACATGCCCGTATGCCTTTTATGCTTTTCAAATTATATTTCTCTATATATTATGTATATACCTTTAGAGGTTCCAAAGTGAGTGGTTGAACCCTAACTTACCCATTTCTTCGTTTCAGTGCAGAATTTCAGAAACTGCAATGTCCAGTTCCAGCAATTATTCTCCTTTTAATTATCTACAATATTAATATTCCTGGATCCTGAATCAATATTACAGGAATAAAAAGGTGCATGTTTTTATGGTTATTCTGACTCTTCTAGGTTTTGTGGAGTGCTAATTTGCTGGGAACATGGCATGGGTTACTCTTTATCCTTAAGACCTTGTGAGCTGCACTGTATTGTACTGTACTGCATGAGTTAAAGTTTTTGTGATACTACAAAATAGTGTCTAGAATTCTAAAACAGTTGGTTCCAGATTGGTTCCAAGTATAAACCACTATTCCTATAATAGTAATGAAAATGATTGAATTCAAATAAATCCTTGGGGGTGTTTAGAAACAACTGACTACTAAAATCCCTAACTTTTAAACATTTAAAAATCCCTATTAAAACACAGAACCAAAGCACGAAATACAGAAGATGAGAACAGTTTAAGGAAAGCAGCCTTGGTCCAGAATGTAACTTATTTGTCTGTTTTTGTAAACACCCTGATCTATTAATAAGTAAACAAAACAAATAACATTTAATTATGGAGAATTAGGTCTGTTTAGAAAACAGCAGACAGCAATAATTATCCTCCTCCTTTATCAGACAGAGAAAATATTTATATTAACCCTCTCACTGTGTAACAGCTCATTATTTGTGAATGTGTTTTCCAGTATGATTTTTGAAGTTTTGCAAGAGATATGTTGTGAGCTTATAAATAGCATATACTTTAGACTTAAAGCTGAATTAAAGTTTGTGACTTCATTGCAAAACCGGACAGGTAATGTCATTTCTGTCATCTCAAAATTGCCTGATCCTGCTTTTGACTCTTTGGCATACCAAACCTAGCTTTGTCTGACTACTTGATTGGCACCTGCCCTGACCTTGACTCGTCTGCCAAATATTTTGCTTTTATCTCCTTTACAATGGTTTGGTCCTACCAGTCGGCAATTACTGACTGCCTGCACGGGGGCCACAACCTGGGCACCACCTCCTAAGGTCCATCACCCCATACACACTTTGACCCTGGGCAAACCTTGGAGGGCTCACAGATCTTCCCATTCTAGCTCATGGTACCCTGACTGCTGTTACGTATCAGGATGAAATCTTCAGATCTTTTGTCAGACCTTATGCCGATACAGAAGGGCCTAACCCCTTCAGACAATGCCCAACCCTATGTGACCAGAGTGTGTAGGCAAGTTCTTGAAGAGTTTGATGGCATTGGTGCCATTGAACGGCCCCTACATATTCCAAACCTGAATCCAACAGAGATCCTTTGGGACATTATGTTTCAGTACATCCAAGTCCACCAAGTAACACCACAGACAGTCCAGAAGCTAACCGATGCCCTGATCCAGATCTGGAAGATGATCCCACAGGGCACCATCTGCCATCACATGCAGACATGAATATACTACTGAACCACAATAAGGTCTTTATTTATAAAACAGGGAATCAGACATTCCCTCATGGGAATCTTCGAGGTCCATGTTTTTTAATTGCAGTACTTACCCCTAGCGGTAATCCAGAGTGTGGCTTGGGGTGGATGTTACTTGTAAAAAGCGGTAATCCCGAGTCACAAAATTTAAAAAACCCCACTTACCTTGCTCCGCCCAGGTCCTGGGAACATGTCCTTCTCCTCCGATCTCCAGCTAGCAAATGCAGAAACGATATCCGGGGTTTCCCGGTCACGTTGGTGCGGGCGAGAGGATCGGCTGGAAATTTAAATAATTTTGTATTGGATTCAAAGAAATCAAAGAAATCTTGATCTAATATATATATATATATATATATATTTATTTATTATTTATATATATATTTATTTATTATTTATATATATATATATATATATTATACAAGCTACTGCTCAGTAGCATGTAATATGTTTCACTATTTTTTTATTTTATTTTTTAACAGATTTTTGTGTTTTTTATTTAAAGTATATTATTAAATTTATTAAATATTGGACATATTTCGGTGAGTTATGTCTAAGAATTATAGCCTACAATGTAAAATAAATTTCAATGCAGAAAAAAATGTCACGCTTTTTGCATGGAAATACAGAGAGAACGCAAGGGGGGTTTAATGAATCAATAAAAAAATTTTTAAAAACATGTAAAATCACTTCAATATTTTGGTATTTTCTGGTCATCAAGATCTGATATGTACTTTTAGGTACTTTTTTCTTTTTCAAGAAGTGCATAATATGTGTAGTTTAATTTTGCTTACTGTACCTCCTAACTGTGTTTATGTACTGTGACAGAGTGTCCCAAAACCTTGTGGGGAAGTGCAGAATGGAGTATATGTTCCACGCAGACAAAGATACTACATGTTTTAAGGCTCCAGGAAATGTTTAGTATTTTCTGATTTTTCAGCTTGGTATATAGATATATATGGTACATGGTCCTGTACTCATGTCTGGGTTTTCACCTGTGGAGGTGAAGCAAAGGTGTGCTATTTAATACTAAAACCTCAGTGTGATCCCAAAGCTAGGAGGGAACAAAGCTCCGCAGAACAAACCCTGATTTGAGTGAGCCAGCTAGCTGCTCAGCCGATCCACTTTTTTGTTGTTTTTCTTTGCGATGAAGTCGCTGAAATAAAGTTACAGACCTGACCCTGCACTGAATTATAACTGAAGCCTGCTGCCCCATGTGTGAATCATTCAGGCGATCCCACAGCATGTTTTGTGTGTACGCTACATTATTTTTTTTACACTTTTTAATCAAAGTTATTATTAATAGAACAGACCCGTCATTCTCTCTATTTATATTTGTATATGGGTAAAGTTATATAACATTTGTAATAAGATGTCCATCAAAACAGCTTTTGACACCTGATTGTCTGAAATAAAACCCTATTGGAGCAACAGGTTTTCCCATCCCTATCCATCTGGTATTTACAAGTCTACCCTGATGGTTCCAGAGTGTTCTGGACTGACTATGCCTTGGGTCATTTACTATAAAATGGGATTAACCCACAAATTTACTTCTGAGTTAATCCATAGACAAATAAAATAACCCCATCATGACTGCAAACAAAAGCAGAAATTCCACCCTGGAGCATTGTGGGAGCCAACCAATAAACGGTGTATTTTACAAATGCAGCTCTTCCACTATCAAATTAAAGTGGAACTTTCAGGAAAAAAATTACACTTACCTTTACTTCCGCAGAGCCCTCAATCCCGCCACAGCTGGCTTCCATTTTGTCCTGCGCTGTCCTAGATTCTTTCTTCATCCCGACACCGAAGAACCACCGTGCACCGTCATCTTCATTGGTTCATGTTATATATAGACTATATAGCTCCTTTCGGCTTCTACCGATCCCACCCAATCTCACACTGCGCTAATGCAGATTGGGTGACGTTTCCTCCTGTAAATGTAAAAAAAGCCAATCTCACTGCGCATGCATGAAATAGCCACTTGTTTTTTACATTGTGGGAATAGCACCTTCCATGCATGCCTGTGATGCATGCACCGAAGGAAAAGCCCGAAGCCTCCTGGGATATGTGATGTAGATTTTCCAGGAGGCTCTGGCTTCCCTCTCAGTCTTTACTGCTGCAGTAAAGACAGAAGGGAAGAAGCTTCCTCTCTTTTTTTTTTTCGTAAAGAAAATTTTTTTTAACTTCATATAAACTTCATATAACTTCATTCAACTTTTTTTTTTATTTCATAAAAAAGGTCTTTTCCTTATATAAAAGGGTTATCAATCCTTGTATAAAAATAAAAAAAAAAGTAAATATAAAGTAATATTTATGTCTGTACAAATTTTACATTTATATATATATTTGCACATGTACACTTCATGTAGTTAAAAAAAAACGAACTGTAATAAAGAAAAGTCCCAATTATGTGCAAGCAAATCTAAACAGGACTCCCTTGCAGACGACTGGGTTGTTGAAATTTAGCAAAAACTTCATCTCATTCAGTAAGCTAAGTGAAGTATCTACTGCAAGGCAATCATTTATTTTGCTATGTGAACATGCTATATTGTCTTAATAAAAGTTAGTCCTTACCCTCTACTGCTCTGCTGAAAAGAGGTAACATCATAAACCTGTCAGCAAGATCACAGAAATTGCTTAATACTCAAAATTTAGCATGAAGACACTACAGAACAGAGCAGAACTGTCTTTTCGTGAAAATTGGGTTACTCACCATAGAAACAGAAAGTTGATGAAAGTCATTGTATAAACCTATTTATTTACAATGAATTTATATATGTAAATACTAAGATAGATCTTCAGCCTCTAATCAACAGATTTTAGGCTTTTGAGATGAAGATTTTCTTGCTTGCTTGCGTTGTTAGTCAAAATAGATGTAAATTTCTTTAAATGTGGCAAAATATTTGTTATCAATAAAGTGTAAAAGTTGTTAATTATAATATTAAAACTACTTTCTGTCTATCATACCAGCAAAGGAGATCTCTTCACGAGCATCGCAAGACAATGTAAAAGTATGCATACTTTAAAAATAGTTTTCTGATTCTGCAATTATATATGCATTATGAAATTGATATATACAATTTGTGCTAGAATTTAAAACCAAGATTGCTTGCCTGCAAAATGCCACTAAAATATAATCTTGGTTTATATTCAGGTGACAACTAGTGGCATGTCTTGGAACTCCCTTTTTTCTCTGGTTTGACAGATCGGAGCTGTAAGACAAGCTATTTGTAATGCACTTTACATGATGACACAGCACCTTCTAATTATTCAACCACATATAAACAGATAATATAAAACAAATGATTTGTTATAACCAACTCAAAATACTTATAACCAAGTACAAAATACTTTAACTATATGTATTTACAATAATATATTGGTAATACTGTTTTGATCGTTAGCAGTGACAGTCTGAACTTTAGCACTTCAGGAGAGTATTATTATTGAACTGGAAAGGTCCAGCTCAAATTATACCATATTCAAAAGGTATGAGTTCCTTTATTTGGCTATTGAGCCATCAATAGGTCTGTATATACCCAGTTTTGTTACTGGTAGGCTTCCCAGGTAACAAACTTTTAATTTCCTGAAAAAACAAAACAACTTTTTTTGTTTGCACTTACTAAACATATTGTATGCTATATTTAGCAAGCATAGGAAGCTAAAAAGAGAAGTTTATGGTTGGGCTTACAAAGGCTATAACATGTGTATTGAAGGGACTTCTCCTCTCTTTTTTTTGGGGGGCAAATGCCTTGTCTGCCCTTTAACTCACATCTCCGCCATCTCTCAGATATATCTTTGATACCTTTATTTATTCTACACGTGGTACAGTATTAATAACAAAATATTTGTTCTTCCAAAAATGGACATACAAAACACGTGCAATCAAACCAATAAATCAGGTGTAGTCTGCCGCCTCCTGTAAAATTTCACAGACCTAGTCTAAGAATAATGATTCTTTTCTACAATTCCGGGCCTACCTCCAATACAACAGTGTCTGCTCTGTAAATATTTCCAACATCTGTGCAATAAATTAAGAGGCAAGAGGACTGGTACTTGCTCGACAACTGCAAACAAGGTTAAGAAAGATCTTTTTTTTTTTACATCAGCTTTCTTTTACTGTTTCCTTTTTTTTTCTATCAAAAAGGTTATGATTTTTATCATTTATAATATTTGCCCTGAGATAGACTTGGCTGGTTATGCTGTGTGTTAATTTATTATTAATTTATTACTAATAATATCTATACCAGTTTCAACTACTGCTGCATGCCTTGATCAATTGAAACATAAACAACCAAAAAGCACAAATGGGACTTTTGAGGCAGTAATAAATTACATTATTTTTACCCAAGATTTATTAGGACATCACATAAAAACAACATTTATTTATCAAACATGTTTAAAAAAAAAGCAGCATAAAAACAAATCCACCATCAGGTGTATATATCCAAATAAAATGGGGGACTCTACATCATGTAGAGATTTTGACGCATTACGCGGAACTCCAGTCCGCTTCTTCAGGAGATAATGTAGCTTTCCTGCTATACCTCGGATGTTCTAAAAGCCGCACAAGAGGGTGGAGTGATGCCTTTTCTAATCGATTGCCATCATCTTTATATGGTCTAATTACGGTATTCAATTTTTCCCATTCCAATCCTATGGTCTACATTCCACACATTACCTTCATGTAATATATATATATTCAATGTTGGCCACTTCTCACTATTCGGCTCTAGTCCTCCTGCACGGCTCCCCTATTGCAGACAGTGTAACACGAAATGTCCCTCTAAGAGTCTGCCTAAAATGTCCCATTTGTGCTTTTTGGTCGTTTATGCTTATGTTTTAAGTTGTTTTCCCAAAGATTTGTTTCCATTTTTTAAATGCTGTTTTGAAAATTGGATTTGTATTACTGGATCTTTTCCAGGGTAAAAGAAGAGCATTGATTGCTGGGTTTAGGCATATATTATGCCATTACAGATATGGTTATACATGGAGAGTCCATTAAAGTTCAAGCTAAAAAAATTGCCAGTATGAACAGTAAACTTGTCACTGCCGTTTGTACTTGTTAACTTACTTATGAAACCACCCAAAGATCTGTATTTTGCAACCCAGGATGATTTTGCTTTTACTGCAGGAAGTCTTTGCAATACTACTTGTAATATCCTAAATGTCTATTAAACAACTAGAGCGAGTCATGAGTATATTCAAATGAATTGAAGCTTTTTATCCTACACAACTGAAGACAGCCTGCAGCATTATGATTGATGTGGTAAGTAGCTGTGGCCATGCTGTATGACTTTTTATGATGACATTATATTGTTTATCGTTGTATGTAAATTCCTGACTAAATATAATACAAGACTGTTATAATATAAAATTAAACTAACGTAAATACTGTGCATTATTAAGTGTATATTTTTAATTCATTTATGTTATATAGATTTATTTTTTTCCTGCAATGGTCATTTTCATTACTTCTAGCCTTGATGTACAACTATTAACCAAATCTATAGTACAGGCCTAAAATCTTGATAGAAACACCCAGAAGTACTGTTAGGAATCCCACAGAATTTATTAAAAGGATCCAAAATGTTCGTTACAATATTTCCACAAATATAAGTTTGTACTGTACAGCAAAACAATCTTTTGGTACTTTAATTATCTGAAACAATAAATCTCTAAAATGAGATACTCAGAAAATATTAGTGGTTTGGAGGATTTCTTTGTTGTGTATGTTAGGTTGTTCTATTCCATTCTACTGTGTATTTATACTTTTTTACTATTTACCTTCTTTTTTTGTGTATGTTGTGCTATTTTATTGTTGTTTTAATTTTAATTACATTTGCAAATGGGATTACATGTTTTATGAGATTGCTTCATGTTTTTTATATTTAAAAAAGTCTGTGCAGTGATCAGATGACCCCCTTCTCATTTTAGAACTTACAGTAAGTGATCTAAACCCTGCAGTGATGTAAATGGTGTTTTTATCCTTTTCCTTTAATACATTATGAATCACTGACACAAAATGAACACACAGTTCAGAAGTTTCAGTCTATTGCCACACCGCTTTGCTGCATTTAAAGTGGAGCTTTACTTTCAAATTAAAAAATCACAACCAGGCAGGTCTTTTATGTGAATGTACTGGACTTTATTATTATTAGTAGTAATAATAATAATAAACAGGATTTATATAGCACCAACATATTACGCACGTTAACTAGGGGTTACAAATGACAGACGAAAACAGGCAGTGAAACAGGAGAGGACCCTGTCCCGAAGAGCTTGCAATCTAGGAGGAGGGGGAAGTAACACACTAGGGAGGGAGATATGAAGGGGTGGGAAGTAGCGAATTTTCAACGCACAAAAGAAGATGGGTAGGCAAATGGGGTTTGAGTGCTCTTTTAAATGAGCAGAAAGTAGGAGCAAGCCGAATATGATGAGGAAGACCATTCCAGAGAATTGGGGCAGCTATAGAAAAGTCTTGGAGCCATGCGTGTGAGGAGGTTATGAGTGAGAAAGTCAGTAGTAGGTCATTGAAGGAGTGAAAAGAACGGCTGGGGGAGTATTTATTTTACCAGGTCAGAAAGGTAGGTGGGACAAAAACTGTGGAGGGAATTGAAGGCAAAGCACAGGAGCTTGAATTTGATTCTAAGATGATAAAATGGAAGCCAATGAAGAGAACTGCAAAGAGATGCAGCGGAAGAGGAGCGATGGGAAGAATGGATGAGTCTGGCTGCAGCTTTCATTATAGATTGTAGAGGAGAGAGTTTGGTGGTCTCTGGGGATGACAGGTAGGGGGGGATTTTAGAGATGTTGCGTGAAAGGACTTGGAAATGTTCCAAACAGACAGATACAGACTGACACAGGAGGAGAGGACCCTGGCTGGAAGGGCTTACAATCTAGGTTTAATGAAAGTGAATTGTTCCATTATTTAAAACACAACATTGAACACTGACTGCAAGACAGTTGTCAGTTTTCATGTGACTGTTATAGACCTCAACTTTTGTAATAAAGAAGGAACAAGCAATGTTCCATCTGCAATAAAATAATCCTACCTGCCTCATCATGATTTTTTAATTACATTCACCTGTTCCTTTTCCAGCACGGGAGCGTTTGGCCATCTTGATTAGCCAGGACTGGATGATGTCATTCATTTTCAAGTTCATTAAGCACATCCTGCACTTGCACAGCTTGGTGTATTAGGAACAGGCAGGTAAGTATGTTTTAGTGCGGAAGGGACATCGCTTGTCACTTCTTCAATAAACAACCTGCCTTTCCTAATTTTTATGTGTGGAACCATGGTTGGTAAAGCAATAGGCATTCTTTACAATAGGTTCAGCAAAACCAACTTACATAATCTCTCATTACAGACCCTTTTTAAACCCTTTTTAAAGCCTGGCTCTGCTTAGAAGTAGAACTAAACAGTGAAGGGCTGCTATGTTAATGGAAAGATCCAGAAATTATCATTTTGCCTAACCAGTATTCTGAAAAATGTACATTTTTTTCTGATATTGCATCTGAAAATCTTTTTTGATGATGAGATTTAACATAGATCTAGATGTCTGTTCCTACAACTTCTCAATTGTATATCTTCCAAATGAGATCTAAGGCACCGCTGCCTTGGGCCAATAACCACAGGAGATTTGGATTAAAAATGGTCACTAATTGCAATACTGGTTACCTTTTTTTTACTCTTTGCTTGCCATTGTATTTTTAACTTTTTTTTTTGCTTTTTTTTTTAACTTAGCAGTGTTGTTTCTTCATCTTCCTTCTATCATTTGATTTCAAATCATTAATACACGTATAGCCTGTGTGTATCCTAATTCATGTTCCAAAATGTGGTTCCTAAATTTTCCTAATTATTCTAAGCACTCTATCTGACATAACCCAGACCTTTTCTTTAAGGAAAACATTTATTGTTCTAACACGGAATTTGGCGTACTCCTATGTGTTCACAAGCAATTGAAAGGCCTTAAAAAAAAATTATGTGAACCCTAGTTTGAAAACTACATACATGAAGAAAGTGACTATTCTTTACTAAAATACTGGGCTGTTGTATTGTAGCCCAATTACTGTGGGGCCTTCTTTTGAACCCACTAAATTTTTACCATTCCTTCCTTTTTTTCGCTTCTCTCCCTCTTCCGTTTGGTCTCTGTCCATGGCATCTGAAGTTCAATTTATTGTCATTTGGAATGAAAGTCCCCTAATCACCAATCTGTTCTACAGGCCTATCTATATACAGGCCTTCTACAGGTGTCATTGGTTACATACTCTGCATTTTTTTGTACCAACCTTTGAACCAAATAGTACAATTCTAGGCTTAGGAAGTTAGCATACAATACATACATAAATGTATGTATTTGAATCTCAATAATTTTATTGTGATTGAAGATGATCTCACTTCATTAGGTTATGCCAGGTAAGTGTAACTCTGTCTGAAGTCTACATCTTCAAAGCACAGAGAGGGCTTCTATATACTATTTGAAAAAGTGGATCTCTCATCATCTGTACTTAGTAACTACATTCTGGGCCATCGTTACTGCCAATGAATCTTACCTCCAGCATAGAGAAAATAAAAAGTTGATTCAATAGGGTCTTTCTCTGGTGGGGAATCTTCCAAAGACGATCTGTTTCAGTAAAGCCGCATACACACTTGCAATTCTTGTCGTTGGAAAGGATCTTTCACGATCCTTTCCAACGATAAGAACCGCAAGATGCATGAACGAGTGCTCTACATACAGCACCGTTCTGCTCTATGGAGAGGGGAGGGGGAGAGCGACGGAGCGGCACCCTGGTGCGAGCTCTCCCCCTTCCCTTGCATTTGGATCGCTCATCTTTCATCGTCCGTGGATCCGCCAGGACGGATCCACAGACGATGAACGACCTGGGCTGTACACACACCAGATCTGGCCGATGCCGATTATCGGGCGAGAAAAATTTGACGTGTGTACGTAGCTTAACAACTGACAAGTGGGTAATTCCATTCAACTTTCTATTATGGAACACCGTTAGCAAAAAATACAAAGGACAAGACCAACACCATGTGAAGACTTTTAGGAACTTACAACCTGATGGAATGTGGCCAGTTGTCCATGTTCTGTCAAGAATTTCACCTAGCGAGTAAAAGACTAAAATGTAAAAAGCAGAGGTTATTAGAGTAGCTGAAAACCATTGGAGCACCACATTATTTGAAGGGGAGTGTTTTTTGTTATTGCAAAGTATTTCTTGGATGATGGAAAATCCAGAGTTTTAGTCGGAGTAGTTTATTGAGTTGCATTTTGATGTTCTTGACTGTGATAAAGTGTCTACTGGGTATATATGAATGGTGTATATAGTTGACCTGGCTTCTAGAAGGGTATGATTCGGGATATGGAGGCAGATAGAGCTGGGCTTTTCATGCTTATCACTTGGCTAATACTGCCCCAATAGTATAAAGGCCAAAGGACAGATTATGTTGAGGGGTTGCCAGTGAACATTTCTGGTGACATACAAACAATGTATTATAAAACCAAGCTAAAAATGTAGGCAAATATAAATGCAAAAAGGTAAAGATGCTCTTTGTTAGAGTAAAGGTGTAAATTTAAAAAAATCAGTAGCTCTCCAGTAGCTTTGAACATAAATACCCGGTGACCCTACCAATAAAGGTTGCCTCTACTGACAGGGTGACAGTACTAGTTATCCTGAAATTAATTTACTGCAATGTTGGCACTTTGCACAGCTCCCACACCTACCTGGGCCACATGTCTGCACAATTATAATAAATGAAAACAGGGTTGTCAGTGATGCCACAACTGATAAACCTTCTCCTTATTGCTGCTTGGGTCCTTTGCTTCCCTCCACTCCAATCACATAGAAGCTGTTTGGCTTTTTCTGCAGACATCAACTTTTATACAGTTTGAGTCCAACTGTCTGTTAGAGAAACAAGACCTACAAAAATACTCTTTTCTCTACTACCTAATATTTGCTCATCCAGCAGACCATTGATCTTATAATACAAAACTCTTCTAAATTAAAGCTGTGGAAAAGGAGGGCCATTAGCCTTTGAAACATTAAAAACAGAATCTGATGTTTTTACTATGGTGGAGTAATAAAACCAATAATTGTGATAGATCTGTACTGGTGTGGCACTCTCTTGCTTTAACTATTTTGAACACATTGCAGGGCAGGCAGCCTTTGCCATCACCCTTTTTCACTGAATAGAACTGTTAAAAGCCTATTGCTATATCATGGAGCACAGAAGATAACTTCTACATTGAAGGAAAAAAATGGAACTGCTATTCCTTGGAAGATTAGTTTTAAAATAAATTTAGTTCATAGAGAACTTTAAAAATGACAGTTAAGCATTAGAGTTACTCCACCTTGTATATTGAACACTGACTGCAAGACATTTTTCAGTTTCATATGACTGGCTAAGAAGATGATTCACTTGTGTAATACAGATTTCCTCTTTTTTTAACAAATAGGCAGCTTCTGTAATTCACAAATCCTACTTCTGGAATCCTGGCAGCACTACATACAATCTACACCTACACTTTAGTGAGAGATTTCCACCCTTCACTGGATCACCCAGGTTCACTGATGAAAGTGTATCTTCTCCAGTCTTGGAGAGCTTTAATAAATCAGACCCAATGTCTCCCCCCTCTTTGGAGGGCTCCTTGGTCTTTATGTTGCTTGCTAAGTGCTGTGGCAGAATTAAGGGCCTTTCAGAGCCGGTCTATTTACTATATGTATACAGACATGTGACAGATGATATGACACATAGGCAAACACTAATAAACATTATTTAGGCTTTACATTTTCATTTTCAATTTAACAATTTAGACTATATTTTTATTACATAAGATCCAAATGAAAAACCATGACCAGGGTAGCTCGGACCTTCTAGCCCATCCTTTGTCAAAAACATTGTCATAACTTCCGCCTACTTCCAAACCTCCTCCTGCTTACCAACCACTCCTCCCCTCCCCACCATTAAATACCCCAACACAAATCTTGGATTTTAATTGGCTGGCAAGCAGCGGTTTATTTAAAACACCATTAAATAAAATTAACTTTTTCAAGTAAAAAACAAATATCCAAATTAATAAATGCCAAATAAAATTTACATTTTACACTTTGATAAGCATACATTAACATAAATTAACACAACACTCCCTTATTAATATAAATATTATTAAAACGAGATTATATAAGGCTAACATATTACATTGCATATAGCTTAATTAACCAACAACTTAATTCCCCTTTTAATAATACATAACCATTACAACAGTATCCATAATGTTATCAAACTCCCAATTATACACCCAAACAACCAAGCTGCAGGTCTCAGAAGGCAAATCCGCACCCAACAAGAATTGAACTCTTCCAACATCTCCACCTTGGCCCCTAGCTGCCCAGCACAGCCTTCAGGAGCCATAATCATCCGTTCACCATAAAGGGGGAGACCCCACCAAAGGGCATCCCCCCTGCCAAAATCCACCACTTTTCCAATACACTGGATCCCTGCCTTCCAAGACTGCAACTGCTAAAACGAACCCAACTCTCAACTCTACCTAAACATAAGAGGGAGGGTGGGTGGGGAACTTTTTCTTTCCAAAAGAGGGCCTCTCACTATCATCCAGCCCTTTTAACGTCTCCTATTCCTAATCTCCTCCCACCCCACGTTCTATACTAGCCCAGCCCCCTCTAGCAACACTACCTTTTTTCTTAACCCCTTCACACCTCTGGGCTAGGCCTAGCACCCGGTCATGTAGGCCCTACGCCTACTTCTTACGGCTACGGGCCTCTCTTTATAATTCTAGGTTTTAATGTGAGAAAACAGGTAAAACACTGAAGGTGATGAATACTGTTTAAGACCTGTGCCTGCAACCAAAAGAGAAAACCAAAATTAAACAACAAATTAAAGCATTTATGTACATTTGTGCTAATGTTGTTTTTTTTCTGTTGACAGAACACAACTTCTAGCCAGATGGCCAGTATGAATTCTTCTTTCACAAATTCTACTACAAGTCCAAATACTGTTGGACACTCTGCTAGCCTTGGTATTGCTATCCTTTTGGTGGCTTTGATCATGGGCTTCCCTGGTAACGCATTTGTCATCTGGTCTGTTTTAACTCAAGTGAAGAAACGTACAGTGACCTGCATCCTCATATTACATTTGGCCATTGCGGACATGGGAGTGATCATTACAGCACCAATATTCATTCATTTTTTGTCGACTGGCACCTGGGTATTTGGGAATGCCATTTGTAAGATCTGTCATTACATTGGCAATTTGAGCATGTACGCTAGCATCTTTTTAATCACTTTCATGAGTGTTGACCGTTTCTTTGCAGTAGCCAAACCGTTTACTTCTCAGAAGGTCCGAACAAAGCCAGTTGTTCGAAGCATAGTATTTATTATATGGATATTAGCATCATTGTTTTCTATCCCAATGCCAATATACCGCTCAATAGAGACTATAAACAACCGTCAAGTTTGTATCACTACCCAAGGCAAGGGAGATGGAGTTAGGCATCATATGGTCTTTCAGTACATATTAGAGAGTCTGATTGGGTTTTTTATTCCTTTCACAATCATCCTTTCCTGTTACATTTACATTGGAATGAGGTTACGCAGTGCTAAATTTCAAACAAAGCATAAAACAAGCCGGCTTGTCATCATGATCATAATAACATTTGCCCTCTTTTGGCTTCCATACCATGTGGTAAATATGATGCAAGTATCTGGGGAATTGTTGTTATCAAAAAGTCTAAGGATAGCATCACGGATTGCTCGACCTAATGCCACAGCCCTCGCTTTTCTCAGTAGCAGCATTAACCCAATTTTGTATGTATTTGCTGGTGGCAACTTCATTAGGACAGCTGGAATTGGATTTATGGCCAAACTCTTTGAAGCATCAGGCTCAGAGGCTAACAGCATACGGAAAGTATCCCAGGTTTTCCAACAAAGAAGTAGAAAGCAATCTACAGAACAAGGGAAATTAAGAGAAACTGTAGAAGAATAAACACTGTTAACTAGCCTCAAGTTCTTACTAAATTGTGCTTTAATGTACAGAGTTGACTATTCAACCAAATTTCCACAATATCCTTTTGGAAGTAGGGGTATATATACACTTGGTGAATGGCTTTGAACATGAACTCATGGTTTGATTTTTGTCACTGGAGTTTGTAGATGGCTACATACTGCTTAGATTGCTTCTTTTACATAAAACATATTTTTGTTCTACTGGTCAAAAAATTGTCAATATGAATATATGAGATATTGATCATGGAAATTTGATATTGGTCACTATACACCATATATGCAGTATACAATAGATATAATAAATCAGATCCATTGTCCAAGGCGTGGCAAGCGCCGCTTCTTTATCACTAACGAGAACTATTTCAAGCTAATTGCTTGAAGACAACTTCAAAAAGGAACAATGCCTGGGGTATTCCTTGGAAGATTATTTTTAAAATAAATTCAGTTCATAGAGAACTTTAACAATGACACCTAAACATTAGAGTTACTCCACCCTGTATGTGTAATGAAAGAGAAAGGTTCCTTTTTTTAAAACACAATATTGAATACTGACTGCAAGACCATTTTTCATTTTCTTGTAACAGCATACAGAAAGTCTCAGAAAATACAGAAGTGTACAGAAAGTCAGATTTTTGTTGTACTGTTCTGTTCCTCAAACATTTGTCAATATGAGTACATGAGATATTGGTATTTCTGTTGATCATGGAAAATTGGTTTTAATATTGATCACTATAAACTATATATGCAGTATTATATATATATATAACTATATATATATATATATGTATATATATATATATATATATATATCTTGGATATCCTGCCTCAAAGTACAATCTTGCAGTACCTGTAGATAAATCCAGGCCTGCAAAAACTTCACGCAAACACAGCAGCTTTAATCTGAATAGTTGGACCCTAGTTGTAGGATTATATATAGGTTTCTCTTCTTAACACAATGAGCCTAAAGCATCAGAATAACTAATTATTATCTCTGTGACTATAAACCATCACTGCATGCTATATCCTTTAATTTATTCAAGAATAAAGTGATTAAAGCCAGGGTATTTTTAAAGGCAGCAATATATTCAAGATAAAGAGTTAAATATACAATTTTATTTTTTGCATCAATACACAGATGAGTTTATACTGGTCGCACCCTCTGAACATTGTGGGGAGAATGACCGAAGAACTAGACAATGAATCCCTCATCAGAAAATAGCAAAGAAGAAAAGAAAATCTTGTGACCTGAGGCGTTTCGCCTGTGTGGGCTTCCTCAGGGGACTTGGCGGAAAACATTTGTTCAGTAGCTGCACATAAGAATATCATATTTATACAGAATTATACTCCAAGTAAAACATTAAGGTACGCTGTAAATTATGGTAACAGTAGTATAGTACAGGCTGAATTATATGTGGTCTAAATAGCACACTGGTTACATACTATTCAGTTGGCAATCACATGGATTTCTAAATATAACAATAAATCATATACCTCAGAAGGTGTTAATATTTTTATTTGCTCATTTTGTCTGTTAAATATATAATTAAAAACTAAAATGTATATATATTTTATAAATGCAAAAATATATACCTCTATAAACGCCCCTACCATTTCCCTCTTTACATTACAAAACACTTTGCCTATCTAGTGAACATAAGGCAGGGAATTGGTGTTTTGCTGTTCTAGGGTTTTTTTTTTTTGTAAAGCAGACTTTCACCTAAATATTCACTGGTAGAGAAACATTTGCTGCCATTGAAGTACATGAACCTGATTCTCTGCAAGTGCACATATTGGGTAATGTCAACTTCACAGCTTAAAAAATAGACCCCAAATGTTAAAATGAACAATAGACACATGTAATTGCTGAATTTTTCAGTGCTACATGTGTTTTCCCATGTGATTAATATATGATTTCTTTTATGTATGTATATAATCTATGTTGTATTAATATAAAGAAGGTAAATTGCAAACTCTAACTCATAGAGGTGTACATGCATCTATCTCAAGTAATTAGTAAAAGAGTCTTATAAATCATTACCATTCATCAAATAATGGATAAACATTTTAAATAAAAATATATAAAAACAAATAGAAATAAAAAAGAATAATGCTTTACTCTCAGTTCTCCACCAGATGACTCATTTCTTCTGTTCTTTGCCATGTTTTTTTCTCTCCATTCAAATCAAATTATAAAAAAAAAGAGTCCTGTGTAAAGTCATGCAAAAGTTTCTAATTAGGTCTTACATTGTTTTTTTTTTGTTATTGAGCTTTAAAATGAGGGGATGTATTGGGAACCTATCAGTAGAAAAGAATGGAAGCTTTTATTTCTTCTGCTAAAAAACTGTTCCTATTTTTGCAGTCATTCTGACCCTCTTGCATCTTTTAATTATATTGAACAAATAATGCATTTTGCACAACATATGTAGCTCTTTTTAATAAGTGTTGCGTTATCCAAGCATCTGTCCCCGAGCCGGCGCGCCGGGTGGCGCCATCTTCGCTTTCTCTTCCTAGTTCTTCTTCCTTAAGCTACGTACACACTTCCAATTATTATCGTCGGAAAACGAACGACGAACGTTCCTGCACGATATACACGAACGATCGTATAGCACCGATCCTGCACATAGAGGTAACGACACGATCGTTCGTAGATATTGTACACACAATAGATACGATCGTTTAAGCGATAGAGGAACTATGTGCACGACAGGAAAGTGAACGGACGTTCGTTCATCACGCATGCTCTGAACATGGACGATCAACGAACGACCGTACACACGAACGATGTTCAACGATCGTCGTCCAATCCGATCCGCCGGTTCGGTCGTTCGTTTCCAGCGACTTTCCTCGTTCGTCGGCGTCGTTGGTTACTTTTTTACGAACGATTTTTTTGCCCAATCGATCGTTCGTCGTTCGATTGGAACGATAAAAATTGGAAGTGTGTACGCACCTTTAGTCCCCCGACCCAGGCGCGAGATCGGGTGACGTAGGTTGGAAAAAAAACTTACCGATCTCACTGCGCATGTGTGGGATTGGCACATTTTTCACTTTTCACGAAAAGGCCCCTTCTGCGCATGCCCAAGATGATCGGAATGTCTATCTATGTAAAATGAAATTATTGAGTTTAGGTACGCTTTAAGGTAATGCTAAAAGGCTGTCTGTCTAAGGATCAGGCAGAGTAAATTAAACCCACCTTATGGATATACTTACTGAGGGTCAAAAAAAACCAGCTTAACATTCACATAGCATTTATCATAGGTTAATAATTGCAGGCTACATAGGAATATCTACATAGGTATATCGTCTGACATCTTCACCCAGTCCTTTTCCAAGGAAAGGTTCTTGACTGGCCAGACTAGCGCAATGTAATTGCCGGATATGCAAAGTGTGTACATTGATTGTTCAGTGTATATTCTACAGTGGATTGCAAACAGACAGGTAAATTTATTTTATTGCAGAGCAGATATAGCCTGCCTGTTCTGCAATGAAGTGTATGCTTGTATTTTTTTATATATTTATTTACACTTTACCGGCCAAAGGACACAGTGTGAAGTAGCAGTTTATCATTTGAGGTCATTTATCAACTTCACAGGAAATAACAGATGGAAGAGAAAAGTGTACATAAGATAGAGACAATGCTTTTAAGGGTCTAAAGTGCTGCCAACACAAATATGTAACGTTCTACATAACAAAAAAATAATTGATTGTTAGCTGTAGTAATTTATCATTTGTTGGATTCCGTTTCAGTACATAACATACAATTTGAATGATGGTTTTATACCAGAAGGAAATTGGAGAGTGGTACAGTATGTATAGCGGCTCCATAATATATTTGTTTCCTACTTATTGCATGCTAATTTACTTTGCATGCTCGTGGATGAAAGATGTGTTAAGTCCCTAGTACAATCCCTTAAATGCTGGGTCCCTTAGAAGGAAGGGTATGAGTTTAGAACTTGCTTGAATACTCTGATTCTCCCTTGGGAGTGTTGATTGACTACCATATGTTGCCAGGAAGAAGCCTCATTCCAGTAAGGTGGGAATCCATAACTATCGTAGTGCATTTGTCTGTCGGCAAGTGGTAAGTTTGGTGTCCATTTAGGAAGAGATAGAAGCACCGGTGTGTAAGGCTGGATGGCCCTGGGGCCTCATTGGCCCAGCTGGGCTGGGTCTTTGATGGTGGACTGTTGGGGAGGACTAGATTTTGTTTGATCTGACACTGAGAAGAAGCTGCTAGAGAAGAGATCCGCATTTATATTATTATTATATTATTATTTTTTTATTTTGGTACTGTGAACCACTCCAAACTAGGGAATTTAAATTGTTTGACTTATTAGATACACTAGTACACTAAATCGGCATTTGGGCCATGGGGCATAAGAAGTTGGAGACCGATATTTACAATTAGCTATTTCGGTTTGGAACTACAATCATTTTACACCCTGTATCCCCTACTCCTTATAGCATTGTTTAATATCTTATTAGACATATTAACCTATAAGGTGAACAACGCAATGTTTAAATAATTTTCTGCAATGCCATATTATACCATAATATAATAATACTAAGAATGTCATAATAGGTAACAAAAAACACACAGTTCATAAACATATAATGAAATAGAAAGACTTATAAATTAACAATAGCAACAGTATTGAAAAAAAGGGAATAACAGTGAAATATATTTAAGGGAAGGTTGGTTTGCCTTAGTCTATGTTGCTTTTATGGAGTTATTAGGTTATGCTCATATGCTCATATTTTAGCCGAGGTTCTGCAGGTTAAGGTTTTATGAACTGCTAGCCAGCAGCATATTAGTCAGGACAAAATATGAAGTCCGTGATTCTGAGTGTTTCAACACCTGGCAGACAAACTTCAAGCTTTAAGATGCATGTCATAAAGTTGTATTTATTAGGGTTTGGTCATTATCCAATGAGGACATTACTGGCAGAGGAAGAATATATTTTCCTGTACCAATACTGTTAGAAGGATTTCTGATTATTGCTCTGGAGAGCCACCTAAGAGGTAATCTTTTTAGCAAGTCAAATATAAAAACATATAATGCTGAATACATGTGTTGTGGATGTACAGGTGGATTGGTGTAAAAGTTCAGTCTGTGCCCTTGTGAACATCTTGTGTCCTCCTTCCCACACTAGGTTGGGGTGAGTGTTACCTGATAAGAAGACTGTTATGCCCTGATGGGACTGTTATGCCCTGATGGGTCATGAGAAAGAAAGCAGCTGGTAATATACAAAATATATTCTAAAACTAAGGATTGCAAATTTTTTCATACTATAATGTAACCAAGGTTTGGTCAAAATGAGCTAGCAATGATCATGTAACGAGTTGATTGGTTGGGATCAGTGTATATTTGTTAACTTCAGATATTAAAGAATTGAGTGCTAACGCTGACATTTTCTCGATAGGCTGGAGTAAAAAATGAATTTTTCCAAAAGGTACATAACATGTAAAACTAAAAATTTGTATGTAAGTGCAACTGATGTCATCCTTATTGACCTTTAGGTTTTCCATGCTGTCGTAAAGGAGAGTTTGGGCTTTATTTTTTGTTGTATTTATTCTCTTTGTGTTGCTGTTTTTTTTTTCGGCTTTTTTTCTAACACTTCATTGTGTTGCAGTGATTATTTCACACATTGACCTGTACTATATTAGGACTGCTGATACTAATCTTTTATCCTCACATTGCTAATTAGATCTGGACTGATCACAAAATTAGCTCAAACATTTGTTGTCCAAGCTAACTTTGTGTAGCTCATTTTTAGTACACAGTGAGCAGCCTCTGCCTGCTGTGTACATTACCAACAGGCTCCACTGTTTGTAACCACTGTAGATGTTGGCTGGTAATCCTCAGATGCTGTGACTGATCATATGCAAAGGGTATAAAGATACTTTTGATACTTGGCTGTACTGTGCCATCAAGAATAAACTCCTCTATTTATGTTACCACCATGGACCAGCTCTGTGTGATGTCTTGTCTCCCCATACCCTGAGTCTAGAATTCACATACTGCGAGGATCACTGAAAGCCTTCAATTGTGTGCACCAGAGAGAGACAGGTAAATGCATTGTGAAAATAGAATAATTACTAGGAAGGAACACCAGAAAAATCATTTACTAGCAAGGAAAGGAATACAAACCTGGGATAACACTCCTCAAATATCTTTTTAATTAATCATTTAATTGGATATGAATATGTCACTAAAAAGAGAGATTATATATCATTAAACAAACTCAAACAAGAGAAAGTAATTTACAAGTGTAATCATTTATTCTTGGTGCTGCATATAATTAGTTTACAAAGTTAGGCTGAAATCTAAAAACTCCATTAAAGGTAATTTCCATCTCCACAAAACTTTACTGAGTGAATTAGATTGTTTTATTGTATTCATAAATAACCATTTGAGCAATGAAATGAAATAACGGTAATGAGAGAACAATAATAAAGAACACTTACAATGCAAGGAATAAGAAGCATGATACATTTCCAGCTCTCTGACATAATGAGGGTCACACTGCACACTACAGACTTAATTACCTAAGGAATTGCGAGGCTTCACAAAATAAATTGTTCAAACACATAGGTCTAATTATCCAATCATACGAAAATGAAAAGGGTAAATTAAGTTAACTTCTTTAGTAATTCAGCCTCAGTGTCACTACAATATTACCTTACCCTGACTAAGCGCAGTGACCTAGAAATAATACTCCTTCCATCCACAACTCATCAACCCCCCTGCAAATATCACAATACTGTTCTTTTCTTTTATGGCTGTAGCTACATTGTATTTTAGTTTATTTTAACCTGCCCACCAAAGAATTATCAATTCCAGCAAACATGGTATCTATAGCATTTGATTCTTATTGGAAAGTTTACACTACTGTGTAGCAGTAGTGGGGATTTCTGGGGCCACCATTAGAGATCAACTTAAGAGTTAACCTTTTCATCAAAATAAACTTTCTGGAGTAAAGAATTGTCAACTTTTTCTCTGCCTGACTTCTCCAAGTTAAAGGATATGAACTTGGGCACTCCCTGCGCTAAACAGAGTCTTATGAACCTGTTGTTGGATCCAATAAAAATGTGCTAACTTAAAATTAAGCAGCACCTTGATGTTTTGTACCAACCTTTACCTTTCCTGATACTTGTGGTCCTAGAAATACTTCCACCTTGTTACATTTTGGAATTTGCTATCACTTTTTGTGATAATGTTCAAATACATAATATCCCTGTTTAGACATCTAGATTATTTAATGTACAATGCCGAATAATATGTTGGCCCTTATAAATACAGTTTATTATTGTAATTCATAATAATAATAATATTAGAGGCAAAGCATTTAGCATTACATCTGATTGCTGGGCATATTTTATAATCACAGAGAAAGTAGAAACATTCCAGAGCCTCACATGACTCTATCAGGCAACGATGACAAAAACACACAGTTATTATTTAAATATGAAACACAAACTAAATGCAACCTATATCCTAGTGTTCCCTATATTAAGTGCACATGTGAATAGGCTTTGTACTATTTACATATTACTAAAATGCAGTAAAACAGATTTAGATAATCCATCTTTATGATGTTTTATTAAAGATCAAAAATCATTGTAGAGTCCAGGTACAGTTTCTTTTTCAAAGCTTACAAACATCCACTGGTTGTTCATATTGGAGAGCTGGCAGCTTGTCAAAATCTGCTATGCATAGCTAAAAAAAGCTAAGCCGATGTTACAAACTTTGAAAGTAATTATAGATACAGAGATGAATGAAGGTTTTATAGTGCCTTCAATGCTTACTTCAAATATATAAAGCCTTTAGGCCATGTTCGGACAGACATTTGTGAACTGCAAAGTATAATGCTCCTAGGTATATATTATATATATATATATCAACCTTTTGGTGTCCAGTTGGAAGTATTGTCAAAGGGAGGCTTTTGCTTCTTCAATGCTTCACTATGCTATACATAAGACTTCAGTAAAGAAAGTTTTGTTTGACAAAAGGTATGCTGGCTTTTTTTTTTTAAATACAACAATAAAAACCTGAAAATGGTATATATTTTTATCTTTTTTGAGCATGTCACCTAAAGGGTAAGAAACTTCCCCCATAGTGACGTCATGATGCCAGAACCTACCCACCACCCGATTCGTCTGCGATCCATATGGGAGACATTGTCCAGAGCTCTTGCCGGTCCGCCCCCCCCCCCCCCAGACGCTGGGGGACGTACCAGCCAGAGCCGTGGACCACCAAAACCTTCGGCGACCACTGCTTTAGATAATAATTAATAAAGAGATCTATTAAATTATAATGACATTGTATAGACATCCTAAATACTGCAGTGTACCTACCTGAATTAATGGCATTTCTCATTTACCCGATTTTACACATGGTTTCTTTTTTGATAAACACCAATATTCCATACACATTTACAACATTCTTTATGCATATGTTATTATATACATGTATTAAAGGTTCATTTCACTAATTCTTCATTACTTCTTTACATGTAGATTTTATTATTTTTATTATTATTACGCAAAAGTACACATTTGATAATGTAATGTCTTACCAAACACAATTCAAAAGTTGTGTCACTTACAGGTTTTCTATTTAATTTTGTGTTGTAATTTATGCAGTTCTGCCTAAAATGTACCACCCTAGTGAATCATGACAAGGTTCCCGGCATTAAATGTCTTCAATGTTTTACCACATCCTACTCAGTGAAAGTAAATTTCATTGTTCTTTATTAGTTTTGTGTATTTTGTATATTGTGTGACTTTTAACAATGACCCCTTGTGAGCACTAAATGATGCTAAATGATGCCTAATTCAATGGTAAAGTGTCTACTGGTTTAATTTTTTTCACCCCCATGTACAGTGGGTCTTGTTAAGACAAATATAACATTTATGGACAAATCATTTTTTTGGGTACTATAGGTAGAATAATGGGGGTTGTAATAGCAGTGATCTCTTGTAGACATATGTAACCCTTTTACATTACCTGAAACATGTCCCCAGTATATGACCAATTCCTATTGCAAGCTCATAGTCTCTGACAATAACCTTTTGTATCTCTTTGGTCTTACAAAAAAAAAAATTACACAAAATTATACAAAAACAAAGATACAAATGTATCATCCAATTTGTCACATGGGTCCCCTCTCTCACATTGGTTGTTGACCTGAGAAAGGTTGGTAATAGCCTGTCCTATAGGAAACAATGAATGTTGCCACTGTAAGGCCCGGATCTATGTTGGTATTCCCCAGACACCAATCCCCCAATCTATGCCGCAGTCTTCACCTATAGCAGCCCCGGCTCAGCCTCGGGAGACTGGTTGTGTCTCCCAGCAATCGATTGCCCCCAGGACGTGGTGCGCAAAGGATGGTGTCCGGGGTTAGGCCGGCAGCTGACAGGGCCCATTTAATGCAGAGTACAGAGCCACGCATGCAGAGTAAAAGACAGGAATCCAAAAACCAGCCAAGGTCAGAACACAGGAAGTCAGCCCATCCAGCGCAGAGTTAGGGTCACAAGCAGAGGTTGGTCCAGGCAGAATTCAAATGGGTAAACAGAAAACAAGCGTAGGTCAGCAACAGGAAATTCACAAAAACACTCCAACACAGGTCAGCCCAGCAGACGCTATAACAGGCACCTCTGACTGGGAGCGCAGCCGCGGAGGGAATAGGCTGCACACGCCCTCCTGCAGTGAGTTATCTCCCGGGCACATACACCCGCAGGGCACCTTTTAACAGCCGCACAAGCAAAGGTAGGCAGCCATTAGGACTTTTGTTGCAAGGTGTTGAGCCCACAGTGACCACAATAAAATGAATTAAGTTTGGTCTGACAAATGTCATCTTCAGATCCATATCTATAATGATACTTTATATATTTAGTATCTAAGGATGTAACTCCCCTATAGTCAAATCCTGGAGAGGGATTAATAAAATTCTTTACTATGGGGTAATCAATAAATGCCAATATTTTAAAGTAATGTTAATCAATTTATTTCTAAAATATTTAGTAATTTTTCTGCTTGTATCCAAAGTTTTTCTTTTGGTATCTGAAAGAGTAGATCTGATTTGTTAATTTAAATAGCCCAGTGATATGCATCTTTAATTGGTCTTTGGAGTAACCATGTTGTATTAGATGTTGCTTCATTTCAATGGGCCTGATTTATTAAAGCTCTCCAAGGCTGGAGAAGATACACTTTCATCATCAGTGAAGCTGGGTGATTCAGCAAACCTGGAATGGGTTTCCTAAAAGTTATTTGTTAATTGTTAGCAAATGTTTTCAATCCTGGACCAGATCCATTCCAGATTTGCTGGTTCATTCAAGTACACTGATGAAAGTGTATCCTCTTCGTCCTTGGAGAGCTTTAATAAATCAGACCCAATCACTGCTAAATTAGAATTTTGTTCCTAATTCTTAATATTCCTGTTGTTCCTGTTTCATTTTAAAAAAGAAGAATCAAGAAAAGGAATTGAATACAAGTAATAAATCATGTGGAAGTTGTAGTAATAATTATTCATGTAATTCAGAATTATTGTAAAGATTCCACTGAAATTGTGTGGACACAGCAACATCATTCATTGTTTCCCCCATACGCAGGCTATTACTATTCTTTCTTAGGTCCACAGCCAGTGTGATGGAGATGGGATCCATGTTGGGTTGACAATTACCCATGCTCCATCCCCCCACAGTTTGTTGGTTGTCTTTTTTCTCTTACATCCAACCACTTCTTGGTAAATTCAATCTACTTAAGCCTAGCAAGGTGGCAAATTTAGGGGAACTTTGAAATGTGCTTACAGTATTTGCTTTCCTTCAGTTATCTGTTGTTTGAGAACTAATCCAGGGAATAACTCCAACATCATCATCATCATCATCATCATCAACTAACCTCACTGATGAATTGACCTCCTTCATCTGGCTGCACCTAATCTGCATTCATCTCAACAGGTACGTTGTGCATTCTAGCTGCCATATCTACCCTGTCTATCTATTTGTGTTTCACTACAATTTGCATCTAATTGTGTATGGTACGTTGTGCATTTTAGATGAAATTATTGCACAAATTTGAATCTGCCCATAGAATTATCTGTTCACTCTCCCATTGTTCCAGTTGAGTGGTCATTCATATTTACTGCCCTGCTAACCCTTCCTCTACCCAGGTTTAACTGTTCTCCATTACTTCCACCTTTTGACTTACACAGAACATAAATGGACAAATTCCTTGTTACTCTAATTAGTTTATCCATATTCAGGGCCAAAAGCATTTTTATTTAAACATCAAGCAAGGTCACATGCCCAAATCCTGTGCCAAATTGCTTTAAGAATTAATCCAGGTAATAGAACCAAGAACTGGAACAGAAATGGACACAGCATTACTCTCTGCAATTTCCATTGCATGCCTTTGGACTGAATGAGCATTAACTATCCACCTGAACTCCAACACAACTTCTGATGCTACCATCCTGAACTGCCTTTTCACCAAGCCATCTCACTGACTGGTTCATCCTATCCCACACCTAGCACTCAACAAGTTGACAAGCCTCACTACAAACTACAACCCATAGCTCAAATGAACTTTATTATAATAATATTTGTTATACAGTTTATTTTTCTAAAAAAAACAACAACAAAAAAACAGCCACAGTCTAAATAGAGAAGTCTGTCCCCTGCCACCAAACTGTAAGGAAGAACTCTTGTTCTCTGTATGGAAGTAGTGGCCCCATACTGGTACTATGTCAGTTCATGTTTTCTTCTGATTAGAAATCTCTAGCTCTGACTCAGCAGGGGACCATGTCAGACTTCTGCAGAGAGAACCCTGCTTTTTCATAGAGCGCACTACCAAGGCTCCTACCCTACACTATGCTGGCAGTAAACACGATCTGAAAATGAACTGTATAACTTTGCACACTTTTGTTTAGATTCACTTGAAATTTGTTTACCTAACAAACTGAAATTATTATTATTATTATTATTATTATTATTAATAATAATAATAATAATAACAATAAACAGTTTTTTATAGCACCAACATATTACGCAGCGCTGTACATTAAATAGGGGTTGCAAATGACAAACAAATACAGACAATGACACTGGCAGAGAGGACCCTGCCCCAAAGAGCTTACAATTTAGTAGGTGGAGGAATTAACACACAACAGGGGGGGAGGTATGTAGTGGTGGGAAATAGTGACGGTTTCAAATGACAGAAGAAAGGGTAGGCAAGTTTGAAAAAATGTGTTTTGAGTGCTCATTTAAATGAGCATAAAGTAGGAACAAGCCGAATAGGACGAGGAAGACCGCTCCGTTGGGGCAGCTGTAGGAAAGTCTTGGAGCCGTGCGTGTGATGAGCTTGTGAGTGAGGAAGTCAGTTTAAGGTGGGATTTGAAGGCAAAGCACATGAGCTTGAATTTCATTCTAAGGTGAAATGGAAGCCAGTGTAGAGAACTGCAAAGAGGTGCAGCAGAAGAGGAGCGGTGGGAAGGATGGGTGAGTCTGGCTGCAGCGTTCATAATAGATGGAGGAGAGAGTCGGGTTAGTGGAATACCAGAGAGAAGGATGTTACAGTAGTCCAGACGAGAGATGATAAGAGCTTGTACAAGGAGTTTGGTGGTCTCAGGGGACAGGTTGGGGCGGATTTTGGAGATGTTGCGTAGATGAAAGTGACAGGACCTGGAAATGTTCTGAATATGGAGGGTAAATGAGAGGGCAGAATCAAGGTGATGCCAAGACAACGTGCTTGAGGGGAGGGCCGAATAACAGTGTTGTTAACAGTTAGATATATGTCAGGGGGGGATTTGGAATTTGAGGGGGGGGGGGGGATGATGAGTTCTGTTTTATCCAGGTTGAGTTTCAGGAATCGGTCAGACATCCATGATGAGATGGCTGACAGGCAGCATGAGACCTTATCCAGGACTGAGGGAGACAAGTCAGGTGTGGACAGATAAATTTGAGTGTAATCAGCATACAGATGGTACTCTAAGCCAAACGAGGATATGAGACTACCGAGAGAGGAGGTGTACAGAGAAAAGAGAACCGGTCCAAGGACTGACCCTTGGGGAACACCAACAGGGAGGAGAGTGAGAGAGGAGGAATTACCATTGAAAGAAACTTGAAAGGAGCGGTCAGACAGATAGGAAGCAAACCAAGAGAGAGCAGTGTCACACATACCAATGGAGCCCATGATTTGTAATAGAAGGGGGTGATAACAGTGTCAAAAGCAAAGGAAAGATCAAGGAGAAGGAGCAGGGAAAAGTTGCCATTTTAGTAAGGGCTGTGGAATGGGCAGCTCAAAAACCAGACTGGAGAGGGTCAACGAGAGAGTTGGTGCTCAGGTAGTCAGTGAGTCTTTTGTAGACAAGGTGTTCAAGAAGTTTGGATACAAATGGGGGAAAGGAGAAAGGATAGTAGTTGGAGGGTAGGGAGGGGTCCACTGAGACTTCAGGATAGGGAGAATTATGGCATGTTTGAAAGCAGAAGGGTATATACTAGTAGAAAGGGAGAGGTTGAATAGTTCGTTTAGGGCAGGGGCCAGGGTGGAGGAATGGACACGGAGTAGATCAGAGGGAATTGGGTCAAGTGGACATGTAGTAGACGGAGATGATGAGAGAAGAGAAGCTACTCCATCCACAGTAACAATGCTGAGGGTGACCAGTGATGATTTACAGGTGGCAGAGGTGGGTATGGTTAGAGTCACCCGGTGAGCAGGGACATCATGCCAGGGGTAGGGGGTAGACAGGGCAGGGGTAGTGGAAGGTGGCAAGGCCAACTTTATCCAGAGCCAAAGAAAGAGAGTGGTTTAACTGGGTGGCAGCTTCATCTGGGGAGGGGATTTTGGAAAGAGTGGGGGTTAGGTATGCAAGGCAATTTAAGAATAGGTTGTGGTCAAGGTTATGGATATCTCTTTGCCATTGACCAGGTCTGGGGTGTTTAAAGTTATCCAAAAAGTAGGATACGGGGCTGGGGGGTGGGGCGGTTGACAACAGCAACAATGAGGGGTAAGGGGCTCAAGTGACGAACAGAGTGGACTTCAAAAGAGGTGAAAATGAGAGAGGTAAAATGAAGTTTAATTAAAAAACTTCAGATGCTTTTTCATGTTTTGAGTTGTGCAATTCAGATGCATTTGTTAACACTATATATGTTATATATATATATGCAAAAAGGTGTTCTTCAGAAGAAAAAGCCATGCACCACAACACATGGCAATAAAAAGCAAGTGGGTGGACATGGAATCAGTCTCCATTACAAGACATAGCAGTGATGTACTCCTTGCAGCCAGTGACACTTTAAAGGTTAATGCAGAATGGTGGAATTTTGCACAAAGAATGAAATTTGGGCATGTGTGGCACCCTATATGTGTAGTGACAATGTAGAAGTAGGTAGGGGGGAAGTCCTCCTTTATTCAACAGTGTTCTCTTTTCATGTTAATTTTAATGACTGATATTGTTACCATTACATTATTACCCTCCAAGCTGACCTTCAGAGGAAAGATGAGGTATCTCTGATTAGTCCTTCATAAGGCTAAACCGGGTGCTCAACTAAGAATTATAAGTACACTTTGTATTTCTAGTGTTACAGGTATTATAATGAATATGATTTAGGTATTTTTAGGCACTGAGATAGTAAAACCTAAAAATGTTCCCCTTTCTTGAAAACCTTGCAAGCACAGCAGAAATATTTATACACATGGTAATTTGTGACCCATTTATATCATTAAGATTTTTTGGTCTTACCACAAAGATTGCCTAGATAAAGTAAAATGAATTCACGGGCACAATCTTTTACGCAACCTTCTGAAATAGAACACTGTTGTGACAGCAGGAAACCTGCAATACTCGGAAGATCTTTTTGTAACATCCTGCACAGCTTCTTCTCTCATTTTTGTACAGCTGGTCAAATTATTTTCAAATGGACTGATTCACAGTTCTGCACTTGTTTTTCTAGGAATATCTTCATCTCTGCTATACCTTCAAAACCATGTCGGAGGCAGTAAGTAATAGTGTACATATTATTGAAAAATGCTGATAAAATGCATGCCTACTTGACTAAATATGTTAGATGATAAAAGATTGATTACATGAAGAAAGTAATATAGGAAAGTATACATGTTATTGTACAGTACTATTTTAATTATTAGCCATTTGATAGCTTACATCATGTAGCTGTATGCTATGGCATGAGCAATGCACAACATAAAAATCTAATATTTAAGTCTAGTAGGTATAGTAAATTTTTTATTCAGTTTTAAAGTGAACTTCTGTTCAGACTATGAACACTAAAGATGCTGTAGGCATTTTGGAGATATTCATCTTCACATTTCTCCACATAAACACTAAACTCTTACTTTCTATTCCTGCAGAATCTTAGCAGCCTGGCAACCTTCTTACAGCAGAAGTTTCTGAGCTGTTAGACTGAAACTGATGCTTAGTCTTTTTTGTGGTCTTCAAGGATTTTCCCTAATGAATTACTTAATAGTACAAGCAGCTACAAAGGACAAGGGATGACTCTATTTTACTGCTCTATAAGATTCAGTAAAAACTTCCACAGGTGCACTTTAAATTTGTATTTGTTCTTTTAACAGCTATTCAAGATATATGAATATACCTTAAAGAGTTATGAATGATTACATCTCTATTCAAAGAGACATCCAGTCCAAAAGTATTTTTTTTTTGGAATGTTGGATGATGAGGATAGGCTTCAGTCCTGTTATGCAGACATGTGTATTTCATCTGACTATAGCTGATGTTATCACTATTGATTACTCACTGTTGTCTCTGGGTATGTCATTTAAAGCGGAACTATACATTAAAAATGAAAACTTATGAGCAGGTTGTTTATTGCAAAAAGAAGAGGTGATATGCCTTCTACAATAAAACATACTTACCTGCCTGTTTGCAATTTTCTCTTTAATGTACCCTGGCTGTACATTTGCAACTCAATGTAAAGATCCCAGTCTACCCAGCTGCCAAGGAAGAATAAATTCCTGCATGCATGCAGAAGGGACGTCGCCCATCATTTCTGCAACGAACACCCTGCCTGCTTGCAAATGTTTTTTTTTAAGTTTAGTTTTGCTTTTGTCTAGAACAACTTCAGGGAAAAAATGAGAAATTCTAAATCTACATAGAATCCTTGATTTTGATTTGTATGTTGTTTCAATCATTTCTTCCAAAAAATGTAAACTACATTTTAAGACTTTGTTTTGATAGAAATAGTTTTCGAGAAGTAATGTTAAACACAAGGAAGAAACTTTAACATTCCAAAAATTACAGGTTATACATGTTTTTTGTTCATTAAGTCATTACCATGCCCTAAATGATAAGTGCAATTTTCAACTGTATTGAATCTCCCCTAAGCAATTAAACAAAAAAGTGACTCTAAAAGATAACATTACATAAATATATAGAGCTCAAGCTGAAGAATGAGTCAATTTTAGTTACCATAGAATAGGTTGTATTGGAGGGTGATCAACCACGAGTCCAAATGTCACCTGAAGAGTCAAATTATCACTTCAATGTTTCTTGAAGGAATTAGGTAGAAAAGTAGAGTAACCCAACATGTTCCAGACCAGGACAGCTTTACAAATACATTTCATATCTAGGGATAAAGACATCTCAAGCAGTCTAGTTTGTGGTTTCCAGACAAGCTCTTCTCTTCTTCCCTTTGTGCAGGTCTTAGACAGTTTTTAAAGTCAGGCAGGCCACAGATAAAAACTAAAATGGGCAATAATATTTTTTTAAAATATTTTTTTATTATGTTATGATAAAATTTTGTTAATCCAGGGCTCTATTTGTTAAAAAAAATACTAATGCATCAGCAGTCACAAAAAAAGTTGTGAATAACACCACTGTGGTGCAAACTGTTGTTTTCGGAAACTCTTGTTTCCAGAAAACTGAAGTCGTCTTTCTCAGACCATATGTAACACCTTCAGAACAATAATTAAAGCGTAAGTAACACAAAAACAAAAAATTCACACTTACCTCTAATTTCGCAGATCCCTTGATGGTGCTGGTCCTTCTTGCCATCTGGTCCCGCTTCATCCTGGGATTCTTCTTTGTCCTGGCACCATCTTCTTCCTTCTCTTCCGGTCTTTTTGCTCCATCACCCAATCTCGCACTGTGCAGGTGCGGGATCGTGTGACGTAGCTGCTGTGAAGAGGAAAAAAAGAGACCCAATCTCACTGCGCATGCCTAAGATCGACATCTCTTTACCTATGGATAAACAACCTTGGTGGTATTCCCAAGTGCGGCTCGGGGTGAATTTTACATACCAAAAACGGTAAACCCGAGCCACACTTGGGGTAGGAAAAAAAATGATACCTGCTCCCCTCCACTGGCTTCTGCGTCACATCCCCGTAAGCATGCGTAAGATCGACATTTCTTTCCCTATGGATTAACCACCTTGGCGGTATTCCCAAGTGGGGCTCAGGGTAAATTTTACATACCAAAAGCGTTAAACCTGAGCCAAACTTGGGGTAGGAAAAAAAAAATGATACCTGCTCCCCCCCGCTGGCTTCTGCGTCACGTCCCCGGTGTCATCAATGTGATGCGTGAAGCGTCGGTACGCCAGGGAGGCATGGCTTGGCAGGAAATTTAGAAAGCACATTACATTGAAATCTGCTTTTAAAACATTGATCACAGTGATAGTTATAAAAAATAAATCCAAATAATAAATAATAAATCAAAAACTTTATTCTATTACTGTACTCTTGTTTGGACAAATTTAAAAAAAAGTTTATTTTTTAATAAAGTTTATTTTATTTTTAATTTTATTAGTGTTTCAAACTTTTTCATACCCGGGTGTTATTTCTAAGAATTACAGACCTAAAATATTAAACAACAAATTTCCACGCAAAACAATGTACCACTTTCGACATAAAATTTGAACATAATTAGACAGCCAGGGGGGTTAAAAGATACCCTTTCTGGACATGTTCTGATCTCAGGCAGGAGCAGCCAGTGCCTCCCTTAATGCATGATGTAGGTATCCCGGAAGGCTCTGCATTGGGGCAATCAAGACTTAAAGGGGTGGCGTTGCTCTTTAGAAAAAGAAAATTTTTTACTTTATATAAAAGGGTTGTCTACCCCTCTATGTAAAGTAAAAATGTTGAGTTTAGGTATGCTTTAAGTAATAGGAGAAGAAAGCCTAAGAATATTGAGAATTATTTTTTTTACCCCGATGTTTAAGGTCATTTTTGGTTAGGGCTTTATATAACAAAGGAGCTTAGGCTGTTCTCTTAGCAAAGTGCTGACCTCAGCCATTCAACCATGTGCAAGGAAAAATCTGGCTTTCCTTACACGTGACTTGGTATCCTTTGCCAGGTGGTGTTTCACTGCCTTCACTAAGCTAAGTGAACAGCCTAAACCCATTCAGTAAGTCAATGCCACTGGGCTTGATTTATTTAAACTCTCTGAGACAGGAGAAGATAGATTATCGTAGGGGATCCTGGGTGATCGAGCAAACCTGAAATAGATTTCTTAAAAATCAGTTGCTATTAGTGGCAAATGTTTTCAATCCTGGGCCGGATCAATTCCAGATTTGCTGAGTTCTCCTATCAGTCTTGGAGAGCTTTAATAAACTAGGTCCAATGTGTCAAAAAAACCCTTTAACTAATGAACAAAATGCTGGTTATTCACACAAGAGAAATAAAAATGCAGTTTTCCTGGATAAATAGCTATGGATTTAGTTTAGGAAAGCAATCTGGGTCTTGGGCAAAATATATTATGGTCTTATCAATGCAAAAAAGGATAATTTGTCAGGGCAGGTTCTTGTAGCAATAATTAAACCTAGTAACTTTTACTTGCACGTGGTTGGAATTGTTAAAGTTAGGAGACCCTCACTTCATTAATGTCCTTTGAAAAAGTGACAATTCACTTTATATTTCTTAAATAGAATCACCCCAATGTAGTAACATTGATAAAGAGTAATAAAAAGCTACTAATTTGAACTACAAATTCTAATTAGAGAGGAAATTAAGTTGCCCCAAGAAAGATACCCCGTGTGACCAGAAAATGCTGGATATTTGACCTTTTTTGCTTCTACAATATATTTATTGGAGTGTTCGTATTGGATTTATTGTAGTGCTTCTGTCTTTTTATCTTTTAATATTGTTATGGTTTGAAAACAGGACATAATCCAGTCTGGAATTATCTTCATTAGTACTCTAGGGTGTAATCACGCTTTTCTGTTTTCTAGCAGCAGAACATGAATGTATTATGACATAAAGATACAATACAAGTAGCTAATTTATGTATATGTGCTGTAATTTGTTTTATTTTTGAAAAGAAAATGTAAGTGCCTATCCACAGCTACATGTGTTTGACTTAGTGCACAATACATTTATATTTTTTTATTTTACTATACAAGTACAAGTTTTATTTTTAATATATTTCTTATCCTGCTTTTGCAGAATACAGTTTTTACTCTCATATCTATGAGTACTCCAAATCTGACAGCACCTGCCAAGAGCCCAGTACCATCTTCTGGAAGTTCTGCCAGCCTTGGGATTGCCATCCTATCAATTGCTTTCATCATTGGATTTCCAGGAAATGCTTTTGTCATCTGGACCATATTGACCCGAATGAAAAAACGAACAGTAACCTGCCTACTCATTTTGCACCTGGCTATGGCAGACATATTGGTCATTCTCACAGCACCATTTTTTCTCCATCTACTGGCCACTAGAAGATGGGTATTTGGACAGCTCATTTGTAAGATGTGGCATTATGTTAGCTGTCTGAGTATGTACGGCAGCATCTTTCTGATCACGTTCATGAGCATGGACCGTTTTTTAGCTGTAGCATTTCCTTTCACATCTCAGAACGTGAGAACAAAAGCAGTCGTCATGGGCATAGTGTCAGCAATCTGGGTGCTTGCAGGTTTGTTGGCCATCCCCATGTTATTTTACCGTGATGTTAAAACCTTCTTTGGGCCTCCTCTTTGCATTCCATTTCACGGTATGAAAAATGACAATTCAACTACCAAACATATAGTTTTTCAGTAATTGTTTGAAACTTTAACAGGCTTTGTCATACCTTTCACAGTCATCCTGTTTTGCTATATTTTCATTGGACTGAGGCTTCGCAGTGCCAAATTTCAGACCAAGCATAAGACAAGTCGGCTAGTAGTCATGATTATAGTGACATTTGCCCTTTTCTGGCTTCCATATCAGTTGGTAAATATGATACAAATTTCTGGGGAGTTGTTCTTATCAGAATCGCTAAAAAAAGCAGCTGCCGTTGCCAGACCTAATGCCACAGCCCTTGCATTTCTCAGTAGCAGTGCTAACCCTATTTTGTATGTGTTTGCTGGTGGGAATTTCATTAGGACTGCTGGGGTGGGATTCATGGCCAAGCTCTTTGAAGGTACTCATTCTGAAACTTCCAGTTTCCGAAAAATCTCCCAGGTCTTCCGCCAAAGAAGCCAAACTGAATCTGTCGAGTTGGAAAAATGCAAAGAAATTCCAGAGCAGAGTAAATCATTTTTAACCAATCAAAGCGATTAATAGTATGAGGAAGAAAAAAACATTGACTTTTCCTATTGAAATTCCAAACAAATTATACCAAGGACAATTGAATACTGCATCATGGATTGGGTAATCCTTACAACCTATACTCAAAAAGTTTCTTTTTTGGAATTTTTGAGAGATCTGATATCATTTTATAGTCAGATGCTACTGATAAGCTAGAAAAATGCAGAAAACAATACAGAGTGGTGTTTTCACCCGTTCTCATAGATTGACAGTATGATGCTGTAAAACATAAAATCTGAGCAATAAACTTTCTAAAACTTTGTTGTATATATAAAACAACTATATGATATAACTAATTAAATGTAATGCTTTGCAAGAGGCCATAATGCCATAACAAACAAAATGCATTTATTACACTGCAATTCTACAGTATTATACAAAAGATAATAAAAATATTTTTTAGTAAAAGTCAATAAACTGTTGCCTTTGTTTGTGTTTGTAAGTTTGCGTATGTATGAGTTCTTGTTTATTTAAATATCACAAGCACTAATGTTAATCTAGCATATAAATTATGCTAAATATGTTATAGGATCCTCTGCCATTGAGAAAGATCCCACAACATTTAGTGAATACAAACAATTATTTTATAAATATACTACACTAAATAAAATCTATTGTTGGTTTATACCTGTATGACAGATTGCTAATAACATACTACATGATCTATTTATGATAATACATTTGTAATCATACATTTATTTATATGATAAGAAAGCTAAAAACCAGATGTAGCTACTTATTAATCAATATATCCATCAAAGTTGATGTCTGAATTTGCTGACATGTATCAATCCCTTACCATATCTAGGAGGAGCAGATAGTATAGTAAAATCTTGTATAACTATTTCTATGTAAACCAATATTAATTCAGTGTATGTTACATATGTGATCGCAGAAATGTGAAATATAAATGACATATGATAGAACAAATGCCCTAAATTTCCAATGCAAGGGTCTATACAATAAAGAAGAAAATGATAGGGGCTCCATATTTTTTTTTATTCAATATATCAATTAATACTTTTTATTATTATTATTATTATTATTATTAATATTAAACAGGATTTATATAGCGCCAACATATTACGCAGTGCTATACATTAAATAGGGATTGCAAATGACAGACTACTACAGACAGTGATACAGGAGGAGAGGACCCTGCCCCGAAGAACTTACAATCTAGTAGGTGGGATATACTTGTTCTCATATTTCATTTTAAACATTCTTTGTGTTATTTGCTGATTTTGAATTGCGCATCCAGACTTGGCTACAGTTGTCCTTTTTAGTATGTCAGGCTTTCCTTTATATGTAATATCTCAGCTGCCCCATAACCTGGCCCCATAATGCTGGCTCACTCTCATTCATATTATTCACCTACACCCTCTACTGGCTAATTATTAGAATTGCATATGGGCATGCTCTGTGATGTTAACATCACATATCTAACTTTTGTCACTTTAATTCTGATAAGTTTGTATATTGAATATCTACAGTTTGTTTTGACCTGCACTCAGGGCAACAGCAGATGTATGCAACTGAAACCTCTGTTTTTAAGGAGGAACCTCCAGGCACACCTGCTGGAATCCATTTATTGCTACTGATGCTCCTTTATAATCAGGAACTCAGATAGTTTAGATTTAAACATAAAACCCATCTAACATAGTTGTGTTTTTTACAGGTTGTCCAGTAAGTGTGCAGGTAAACTTCATATTGATTGTTGTGTGAAAGCCATATAGTTGCTTGCAAATCTTACTGTCTACTTTAACCAGATCAATAATTAGTATTCAACATTTGCTACCCTCACCATTTGCATTACTGAAAAAGTCTGGAAATGTATTGTTTTGTAGGCTTTAATGGATTTGAAGCAATCTTAGCTCTGATGTTGCAACATTTAAATGTCAACATAATATTAACCGCCCTTCCTTTTTATATTTTAATACCTCTGTGGTCAGGATCAGTACTTTCTTTCTGCAGCAAACTCCTTCTAGCAAGTTACAACGACTTCATGTTTACAGTATTTACATGACTGAAATATATTATACCATTTGAGTGCCTAAAACTGCTGGTGGTTTTTTTTTTTTAAATGTCAGAAATACGGGAAGCTAACTATGGAAACATTATTCAAGTGTCATTATTCACCACCAGCCCTTTCGTAATTGTGTTTTTGTTGTTTTTGCTTAGGTTACATACACAGAAGCAGTTTAGTCACTGGAAACGAGATTTCATGATCATTTCTAGTGACAGAGGGTGACAGATGAGCGTTTTACACACAGCACTGTTTTGTTCTCTAAAGAGGGGAGGAGGGAGGATGAGTGAGTGGCTGTGTTCCCATGTCATGTATAGCAGATGTTCTCCATCATGGATTCATCCTGACAACTTGAGTCGCGCAACTTGGACTCGAGTCTGTCTTAAGTCGCCTAATGAACGACTTGCAACTCGACTTGCGACTTTCTTTCTCTGCTGACAGCTGCAGGGGATGGGGAGGATGGCAGTGAGGCTTCTTTTACACAACGTTCCTCCCCGTCCCCTTTACCTGTCAGAGGAAACAGCTGTGAACTTAGAATGCAAGAAAGGTGGGGGGGAAGCAGTGAGTCTTCTGCAACACAGCCTTCCTTGTATTCTAAGTCAAGGGCTTTCTCCCCTGACAGCTGAAGGGGGCGGGTAGGAGGGTGGTGTTACAGAAGCCTCACTGCTTTCCTCCCCATCCCCTTAAGCTGTCAGGGGAGAAAGCCATGGACTTAGAATGTGATCCTGTGCTCAAGAACAGGATCAGAGCTCTGTTTCTATATAGGGACAAATGGGGATAAATGAAGTGACTTGTCTTTGGACTCGACTTGGAAGAATTCTTGGTGACTTGAGACTTGATTTGGGACTTGGTGTCAATGACTTGGGAACTTGAAGGGTGAGGACTTAGTTCAACCTCTGGTGACCACTGTACACATGTCAGATTCCCACCTGAAATGTGTTTAATCATCTGAGGTGTGTTCATAGCCCTAGTCTTTAGGCTTTTTGATTATTTGCCTATCCTCCCTAAGCTTAAGGTATGGGTTATTTTCATACACTTCTACACTGAAGTCAGTGTAAGAGGTAACCTTGACTGAGTTATGAATATTTCCAAGTTGAAATTCAGCAAGAAAATCAGAAAGTGATTGTGAATGGTTTTAGTCATTCTAGCACACTTCAGGAAGTCTCATCATATGTCCAGCAGCTATTGTGGGGTTGTGCTGCACAAAAATCACTAACAATCTGCTTACAACTCCAACTCAGGCCCTGTTTACACCAATAAAGTAAATTTCACATTTTCCTGGCTTGCTAGGAATAATAGACTGCACAAGACCATTGAAACAATATCTAACACTAATTGATGACCTTATAACACATATAATGTCAGATAATATGCTCCAGCTTTCACCATCTATATCCAGAAAAGTGTTAGAATTTGTTCCTTGGTCCTTTCCATACACCTCCTAAATTATCTTTTGACACATATTCAAATACAATTTTGGAATCATGAGTTCTTACAGGTAAATTAAGTTGTAGTAGTAATAAATAGAAGGGTTGTTTGCCCCAATCTTAGTTTCCAAGAATGCAGAATATCTTTTTTTATTTTTGAAGTTTAGGCTTTTTTTATTCCAAGTTTAGGTTTCAAGTCTCAACTACACAATATTCAATAGCTGTCCCATGCAGTATATATTCTTTTTGTCCAAAAGATGTTCTCAGTCTTCAAGGTTGAATGACACCCAGCATCACATGACCAGAGATGCTGTGATTTTGTGGTGTCATGGGCCCCTTTTTTATGCATTATGTATATTCATCCAGGCACCAGACACATGAGTGCTGACCTCAGCAACTGGAGGGCCCTTCACGGATAAAACTGCAGAGGACGATGATCTGGTTGACATGGCTGGGATGAAGATTGAAATTTGTTAACTTGAAAAAAAAAAAAAACAAATTACCGAGTTGGATACTAAACCCATAGTTGGGCTTGAAATACTGGGTTGTGTGCACACGCTACTGCAATAAAGGGACTACTAGGTAAGGGGAAATTCAGGGAGGCAGCAGAGCAATGGAAAAGTATAAAGAAAATACTGTTGGTGTAGTATAATGAGTAAGAAAGATCGAAATACATCATACAGCTTTAAATAAAACATTTTTATCTCTCTTTTTTCATAAGTTAAAGATTTTAAGTTAGCTATAGTAAACTTAGCTCAATGGTATTGTTTTTTTTAACTGTCAAAGGCAGACTATCCAAAGACATTTACTGTCTTTCTGAGAATACCAGAATCATATCTTCACCTGTAATATCTCCCAAGATTGATGTGAGTGGCTTCAATAATAACCCCCTCCCCCTACCCGTGATGTCAGGGGCAGCAATCTAAAACCCCAAGAGCACAGGCAGCCTACAGTCAGTGTCAGCAATCCTCCTGTACTGGTGTCCATGATAGCAATATTAACCCCCCAGGAGTGGTGTTAGTCGCAACAGTGTAAAACCCCAAGAGCAGTGTCAGTGGCTTCATTGGCAGCAATATTAGCCCCCAAATGAGCCTTCTGGCGGGCCAATCTGAGCCTGTCTACCCACCATTTCTACTGACGGAGCTACCTGATCTTTCTTGTACAATTTTCCATATGAACAGTAGCAATGAAAACATGAATACCAGTTTAGCAGGTCATGCAAAGGTTCTGTAAAATATCTGTGTGCAATATTATCAAGCACTAGTCATCTCCTAGGATTACCCTAAAAGGCCCAATGCCCACCCAAGCATAGATATCATGCTTCTTATGTACAGCCACTGATTTATACCCATAGGCACCCTAAAATGTTTTCAGTATTCTTTATTCTTTTACTCCCTGGTGCCCAGACCCTATGTGGAGTCAAAAACAGACGAGGGGGTGCTGAGAAGTTCCTGGCTTTGCCCAGAAAGAAGAGAGCCAGAGTTATGAAATAACACATTTATTCAACATATTCCCTGCTTATACTGATGCACTTGGTACAGCGTAATTGCAGCTTTTCTAGACCGTTCAAATAAAAGTCTTTTGGTTGGGCCGCAAACCAGCTCTCAGCAGCATCTTTGATGTCAGAAATGTCCTCAAAATGTTGCCCCTTCAGGTGTTTCTTCAAATTTGGGAAAAGATAATAGTCCAAAGGGGCCAGGTCAGGTGAGTAGGGGGGATGGTGGACCGATTGTAAACCCAGGGTGTTTAATTTGGCAGCCACAACGTTGGACATGTGCGCAGGTGCATTGTCCTGCAAAAAAAATAATTCCTTTGGTCAACTTTCCATGGTGTTTTCTCTTAATTGCCCCTTCAGCTGGTCCAGGAGGTTAGCATAATACTGTCCCGTGATACTAGAGCCCTGATGTAGGTAGTCCAGCAACAGAATACACAAACAGAATCTTTGTCCCAGAAAACGGATGCCATGACTTTTTATGGTCCAAAACGGCTTTGGATGCTACAACTCGTTCCTTCTTCTGATCACTGTTCAAACATATCGGCACCCACTTGGCTGAAAGCTTGCGCATGTCTAGGATAGTGGTGATAACAAACCCAACACGCTCCCGTGAGATGTCATGTATTTGAGCTATCTTTCTCACGTATATTTTCCAGTCCTCAATAATCCGCTAATGGACAGCATTGCGGGTTGCCGGGTCAGTTGAGGTTGGGGGCGCCCACTGTGGGGCTCATCTTCAATGATGAAATGCCTAGTCTTGAAACGAGATATCCAGGTTTTGACAGTGCTGTAGGAAGGACTTTTCTCCCCTAGTATTTGTGACATCTCAGTGTGAATGTCCTGTGCTGACTTTCCCTGGAGAAACAAAAACTTCATGATGGCCCGTAATTTGAACGACATGAAACTTGCTTGTGCCTCTCCTATCACAGCTTCTCACTAAAAGAAAAAACAGTTTTAAGAATTGCAAAGACCTGATATTTGCACAGTTGCTTACTAAGATATTAGGCTGTCATATGCCCCCACACTCATTTTTCTATTTCATCTGGAAGGGGGCAAAGCCAGGAACTTCTCAGCACCCCGTAACAAGGGCAATGGTTGCTTTACCATGTACTTTTTTGTAGGAAAAAAACACAGTACGTTTTTATGATTTAAGGTTGTGTTAATAAAGGCATATCAAGAGATCTAATAATATTTAGGGCTTCCACATTATCCAGAAGAGAAAATTAGGCCTGAAAAAGTTTAGAGTTACAGCACCATCTAGTGTTTCCAGATGTGATATATTAAAAAAGTAATTTTAAAGGTTTTTTATTAATATTACTAATATTCATATTATTAATATTATTAATAATAATAAAAAAAAAAAGAATTTATATAGCGCCAACATATTACGCAGCACTGTACAATAAATAGGTGTTACAAATGACAGATGGATACAGACAGTGACACAGAAGAGAAGAGAAGACCCTTCCCCGAAGAGCTTACATTCTAGGTGGTGGAGGAAGTAACACACTATAGGAGGGGAGATTGCCATATACTGATTCATACAAATCATGCTTTATTTTTTTTTATAATTCTAAATGCCCAAGACAAATAGCTTATGTTTGCATGTATATAATTTTAAGTTGTATTTTTCTAGGTTTCCTTTAAATATTACTTTACAGTAAAGGGTTCTATGGGGATTTCAATTTTGTTGCAATACAGAATGTTTGTAGATGAACTGATATTTAATAATAACTAAACTGAGGTATTAAAAATTCAAGCTTCTGTGATTTGCTAAGATCCCCTTTTCAGGCTTTACACACATACAAGGAGGAACTGTACAATATATTTATTCAAAGTACAACTATTTTATTTTGTACACTTGAGGTTGTTGTAAAGGGCAAGGATGTACAGAAAGAGAACAGAGATAAGTTAATGGGGTAATTGACTCCAAGATAAGAGAAACAGATTTAACTCAGCTGTCCATATATCAGAAACACTATAAAATGCAACTATAACTGAAATACAACTACATTTTCATGATTTTTGAAAATAGGATATATTAGAGCCTAAAGCCACATGCAGACGTCACATCGATATCACATTTCTTTGTTGTTGAAAATAATGTCACAGGTCCCCGTCTCTGTCACCCACCTTGGGTTCATCTGTAACCAGCAGCAGCTCTGTTCAGGAATCCTATCCACTGCTTACTTCCTGGTCATTTGATCCCCTGAGAGCTGCCCATTTACCCCAGAGCAACAGAATACTCAGCAGAAGCCACCCATCTGCTAGTAGAAGTGTGAATACCACCTAAGCTGTCTCTGCTAGAGCACTCCCTCTGGTGGTGGGTTCTCTTACCTGCTGGTCATGTGATTCCCATTTGGCACATGAACCCCTATAAAAGGAAGTGACTGACAACAGGCAGTTGCCTGAACAAGGAGTTTTTCCTGGCTGCGTTTCCATGTCCCGTTTTGTCCTGTTTGCATCTCCAGTTTCTGACACTCTGGTATACTGACCCCGGCTTCACTTGACTACTCCTGATCGCTGCACTGCCCTGATCATTTGGGTCTGCCGGACTACTAATGAGCCCTTTACACACAACACTATTTTGTTGTATGGGGAAGTGATGGGGGAGGACAGGTAATTGGCACCCTGCTGTGCTCTCTTCCATAGTAAAGTACAGCTGTCATCCACACTCAATCATCATCGGCAAGGAGGGACTGATGAATGATATTGGGGGATGTACACATACTAGATTTTCACCCAAGACAAATGATTGTACTCGCATTTGGGGAAAATGGAGCATGTGTATGTAACTTTTCCTGATACAATAATTTTTATTGAGTTTTACAAGGTTACAAGGTATAAAAATAAAATGATACAATGTTACAATAAAACATGTACATGAAATTATATAATTTAAGTTATAACATAAAAGAAAAATAAATGGAAATAACGTAATAAAGATAACTTATAAGAAAGAGATCATTAAAGAAATAAGTAAAAGAGAAGAGGAAAAAAAAAATGAAATATTACGTAACTTTTTTGTTGTACTGCTAATTTATCAAAAGATAGGAAGTCTGACTTTATGGGTATTAGATTCCTTTTCAGGCTTTTAGCCAAAGGCTTGAAGAAAAACTTCCATCATTTTGTAAATACCAGATCTGTGACAGACCACCCCAAACAACAGACATGACCGTTTTCATCTCAGGACTGGACAAAAGATTACTTTTCCCTCCAGAGTGTATGTTATGTACTTATGGGACAGAGTACACCGACCCGCTCTCCTTTTGTTTTGAGCAGTTCAGTAAACTCTTGGACTTTATTTACAGAACAAGCCTGTGTGAGTTATTGCCCTATTAGAAGGAGGAACTCGCAAGTGCTACATGTGCAAAATGCCAATAGGACTCCATGTTGGAGAGATGGGTCAAACCCTTTGCCAGCGACTAAACCTACATAGATTTACCCTTAATAAAACTTAGCTTTGAGTCGCAGCCCTTTTGTTTTTTTTTCCTTTTCTAGTATATATGGACAGCTCGGAAGGAGTTGTGTCTGGATATGGTATGTCTCTATTTATACAGCTTTGTCGTTTACAATAGCCTCACATGTGTCAAGAATAAAAGTCAATATGTGGGATTTCAGAACCTTTTAAGAATTATGTAAAGCCTGGTGAGGGGGTCTTAGCAATGCTAAAAGGTTGCATTTTTCATAATTCAAGCTAGTTAATAAAATGTATCACCTAAATTACAAACTTTCTTTAATAAATGCTAACATGGCACAAGATTCTGACATCTTTTTCATCTATATGGGTCTGATTTAATAAAGCGCTCCAAGGCTAGAAGGGATAAATTTTCATCAGTGAAGCTGGGTGATCCAGCAAACTTGGAATGGATCTGGTCCAGAATTCAAAACATTTGCTAGCAAATAGCAAATAACTTTGAAGAAATCCATTCCAGGTTTGCTGGATTACACAGGTTTACTGATGAAAGTGTATCCTATCCAGCTTTGGAGAGCTTTAATAAATCAGGCCCTTTTATCAATGCACTACTGCATGCATTTGTGTGGTGGCATTCATTGCAGTATAACACACAGGTTTACCAGGTATCTAGGACATGAGGAAAAACAAATAACTATCATCATTTGGGTTAGGGAAGCAGATAAATGACTTGGCTTCAGGTTTAGATAAAGTGTGGTTGTCATGTCACAGTCATAGAAAGCAATAATGATTATACCTAAACAAATATCAAAGCAATAAATTCAAAGATACAGCATCTCAGTGCTGTAATATCATCATTAGGTCCTACATAATAAGAACCCATGTACTGATATTGCAAAGTGTCCCACATAGCTTATTTGGCCTATTGTTGAATTCAGCCTTCACAGGGGGAGATCCACTTTCCTCCCCTAAAGCTTGGTAGACACATCAGATGATTGTCACTCAAGATAAATAATCATTCTCATCTCAAGTGAAAATCTGACACGTGTACAGATTTTCTTATCAGTTCTCCTCTGCCACTTCTGACAGCATAATAACTCATAACTCAGTGTTTCTTTGTATTGTGTCTCTGCTCTTGTAGTCATATTATTAGCATAGTTGGTACAATTTTGTAGTACCACGATTCCCTGAACTGCTTTGTGATTCTACTAAGTGTTAATTAGTAGAAGTATGTGTGAAAAAAAACTTTATTCCAGTAGAATCATGAAATACAGTAAGGACAGCAAACATTTCAGAGCCCAGTATTGCCTCTCACACACTGTATCAGCATAAAACCATTCCTGGACCGGCTGCATTTGAATACAGACCATTCTAGGAAATATCCACAAATGAAGTTGACTAAATGACTAACAGGAGAGAAAGCAAAAAGCCATAAAGGGAGAGCCAGGACAACACAGATACAATGGAGTAGGCTGGCTGATCATTGTAGTCTATCGGAGAGGAAAAGAAGTGTGCTCAATATATCTGCTGTAACTTCTAAAGTTAGTTGTATGAAGGTCACAGTGTGCAGGGAAGTAAGACTAATCACTTTCAGCATAAGAGAAGACTATCTGCAAGTATAAAGTATTTATATGCAGTAACCTTCACTATTGTGGTATTAAAAGGGTTTAACCTCCTTGCCGTTAAGCCCGACTTTCGTACGGGCTAAAAAAAGTTGCTCTTTTCGTTAAGCCCGAGATTTCCCGTACATTAAAATCCCCACTTACCCAGGTAAGTGGGGATATTAATGTAGGGAAAATCTCGGTCCCCCTGTGCTCATCCAGCGTCGGGTTCGTGTTCAAGCGTCGTCCTCCGTCGATCGTCGTCCGTCGGTCTCCCTTTCCAGCGTCGGGTGCCTTCTAGTATACCAGCGGGACCAGGTAAGTAGCTGTATTCTAGCACAAAATATGGAAAGGATAAAATGAATAATGCAATGTGTTATACTAAAAGGAAAGACTATTAAAGCATGAGCTCCTTTTTTTTATATATATATATATATATATATATATATATATATATATATATATATATATATATTTGAAAAATGAAAAATCATGAGCTGTGGTCCTAAATCCTAACTAAACTCTGCACCACATAATTCCTCTGAAATGATGCACCACTGCTAGCATCTCTACCCCATCTTCTTCCCTGCCCAACCATGAACTTATTTTTAATAATAAAAAAAGTTTGTAAAAAGAAACAATAAAAAAACAAAACAAATAAAATAAAAAAAAACAATAATAAAATAGTGGCATATTCTCATTCGTACCTTCTATTTTCAAGATTACAGAATATTCTTCAACGCTAAATCAGGTATTCAATGAATAACAAGCAGACACAAGGCTGACAAGCCACTCTCTGTCTTCCATCTTCATCAGCTGGATCCTACCGATGCCACCTAGTACATCAAGACTCAACATTTATTTTGACACTAGTATACAGCATCCCCACTGCATACCAGAATGTGGCCCTGACAGTTGTTAAGAAGTACAGTGGGTAGCATTCCTCCAGCCAATAAAAGTGCCTTCTGTTGCATTTCTTAACAAATGGAAGGGCACTGTTCTGCCAGTTGTTTGGGAATGCAACAAATACTGATCAAGAGTGTTTGATTAAAAGAGCTCTTTTCATTTTTCTCATGGTTAAAGAATGTCTTTTTGAGTTTTGCAGAACCATGTATGGACCTCATTACTTGTTCTACAATAGTAAACTAAATGCATATTATTTGAAATGCATAGAAGTAAAGATTTTTTATGACATCACCTATCCAGCTATTCAGTATTGAAAAGTAGCATCACAGGCATCACAGCATTTTCTATAATTTAAATTGTTTTCACACTTCTCCTGAAACTACTAAATATGCCCTGTAATCAGACAGAATATGAACACTTCTGGGCAGAAAAAGGTGACACCTTGTCATTGCTGATAATATCTTTATGACAATATTACTAGTGTCAGTTGTTTTGCATGTATTCCTAACCACATACAATTTTCGTGTGGGCTTTTACTGATTTTAAAGATATATTTCAGATTAAACAGCAAAAAATGATAAACATAGAGCACCACCAAAAGAGCATGGTGATCAAGGTAAACTAGTAAACTGATGTATACAGATTAAGGGATTAATCATTTTAAGGGATTATATACTTTATCTAAGACACCAAAAAACTGGTTTTCCATTATTGTTCTAATACATTAATAACAAATCACACTCAAAGAATAATTGACAGTATGTACTTTCGTATGACTACTGGCCTAATAAAATATTGGAGCCAGTGATATGTGTTTAGTCTGCCAATAGCTAGTTCCTTTTCCTCTTTGTTCCATCCATGGAAAGTCCAATTACCCCAGATCATGTGCTGGTTGCAGAAGGAAATGACAAAGGTCCCAAGAGAGGAAAGAAGGTGAGGGGCAGGGCAGAGGGGTAACAGCAGCTGTTTACACTCCAATACCTCGTGCACTTTAGTTTCCCCTTTCAACACATTATACAAACACCAACAGCTAACTTTCCCAACTATTTTTATTAACATTTTTATTAACATCTTCATTTCCTGAGCATTGGGATTTTCCCTCATACTTATGGAAAATACGCACTAAAGCCTTTCACCATCAACTTGTACTCCAAAGTATATTGTGATACAAATCATAAAATGACAAAGAGTAATTAGTTCATCTGAATAGCATAGTATTCTATGCAGCAATAGGGTTAAGAACACTTGCATACCAATGTCTGATATTTGTCTCTTTACACTACGCCAATTCCCTAAAAGTACACTCCCTTCCATTAGAGGATTGTCACCTCATCATTCACTAAAGAATGTGTATGGGATTCCCACATCCTTCACTCCATTCTGTGCCAGTAAGTAGCAGTGCTGCCCAGACTGAAGAGATGCCAACACCACCACTCTCCTAGGTATGAGTTGAAGAAGATAAATGTAATCATTCTGCCTTGTATTTGTGGGCCACAACCACAAAGCACCAGGGCTAACTTAGATCATGATACATGATACTAAAAATGCTGTAAGACAACAAATACATAGCCAAAGTACAGCTTTATCAGTTTTATATTTCAAGGTTCACCTTTTTTTCCACTGCTTTTTTGCCCCAGAAGTGAGAAAGCAATGTACACATGTAGGAAGGTTTTGTATTAAGTTTTGGGAATGATAAGCTATTTTGGTGCTTTTCAATCTTTGCACAATAATGTTCTACAAACACCACAACTACATACACACACTGGATTATTGTCACCCCAGATGAGTGATCATCCTGGGCCAAAGGCTAGCATGTAAATTGCAGTTCCCCAACATCATTCCTAAATCCATCCTGATGGTTCGATGAAAGACTAACCAGGGATAACCACCCTTCCTATGGAGGAGAGTGCAGCAGGGTGCCACTCACTTATCCTCCCCTTTCCACAGAACAGAACGGTGATGTGTGCATCACAAAAGATTGTTTCCAGAGATCCATTCCTGGTAAACTATAACGACAGTTTACAGTACATTAGTGTGGTGATCAGTGGGAAGAATGTCATTCTTACGAATAGCCAAAAATTTAGATTGGGCCTCATCAAGAGGCAGTAATTTTTCATTGCTCAAGGAACCCCTAGCAACCTTTTGAGGAACCCCAGAGTTCCACGAAACCATGATTAACAAACACTGATCTAGATGATGACCTCCAGCACACATGTTCTATTGTATAGCTAAGTGCACAGTGTAGAAAAGTATCTAATCCTTTATTTATGGGTTTACATGAGTTAAGTACTTTTTCTTGATTTATAAGAATTCTTTAATAAATAAGTTTTGTAGCACTACATACAACCCTAACAGTTTTAAAGTTGTTATTCTTATCATTTAGTATTTATATAGTACCAACATACAGTATTTCTCTGTCCATAGTCATGCCACTAACTGTCCCTCAGAGGGACTTACAATGGATTGGTCCTACCATAATCAAATGTCATTTACACAGTCTAAGGCCATTTTTTGGGGGGAATCCAAATAACTTACCTGAATGTTTTTGGGAAGTGGAAGAAAACCTGAGTGCCCGAAGAACAAAAGTTCTTGCAATGGTAGATGCCTAGATTTGAGATCTAACAATGTTTTTTGTTTCTCTGACTATGATACCCATCAAAGTTGGCCTGTATATAAGGGCACAGTTTCTGGCAACATCCTGAAGACTGATCTAATCCAATCAGTGTGGCGATGTCGACCAGCAGGGTGAAGGTTACCTCTAGATCCAAGTGTCAGGACTTCTATTTATGGTGTGTTTAAGACTGAAAGATTCTGCAAAAGTCCTGAAATGTAAAAAAAAAAAAAAACATTAGCACACTGAATTAGCAGTATTGTCATGTAAAAGATGAAACTCCAGGTAAACAGCTGAATACACAGATAAAATATATATAGGTGAGCTGTTTGCCTGATAAAGCCTGTGACTATAAAATGGGAAAAGGAAAAGCTGTATCTGATGTATCTAATATATCAACATGTTTCTTAGGCTATGTACACATGTGCAATAATTGTCATTGGAAAGGATCTTTCACGATTCTTTCCAATGACTAACGATTGCACAATGCATAAACAAGTGCTGTATATACAGCACTATTCTGCTCTATGGAGAGGGGAGGGGGAGAACAATGGAGCGGCACCTCGCTGGCCTATCTTCCCTTCACTTCTATTACGATCGATTGGCGTTCATCGTCCGTGGATTCGCCAGGACAGTTGCTCGGACGATGGACGACAACCGCTGTACACACACAAGATTCTCGTCCGATATCGCCCCTGAGCCAATTATCGGACAAGAACTACTGCACGTGTGTACCTAGCCTTACACTGACACACAACAGATAAAATCTAGTGCTGCTTTTCTCTCCCCCAGTCTGAACTCTGCTGTACAGGCATTTTAGGAAGCTGATAACCTCCTCAAATACAGGTACTCATACTGCTTGGGAAATAAGTTTAAGAATGTATTATTAAATACAGAGTTGAAATTATTTGGGTCTGACAGGTTGGCTTTGGAACACTTGTAGACTGCATTTCCATTTTATTAGTGTGTCAGTATGTACAATGCACTACAGCTAGCTACAAAATAATGAATCATTAACAACAGCATCTTTCCCAACAATAATTGAATCTGCAGTTTCAATTTTTTTGGCACATAAATACATATACACATATAAAGACATATAATTACCATAGAGTTCTATAGAAAAATGTAGCATATGCACAATAATTGGGAGCAAACTAGGACCAGATTGGCAGCTTTCTTATGAACGCAGAAAGTCTTAGAATTAGAATAATTTAAAAGTTCCAAAGTACATAGGCAATTGTGAGAACAAATATTCTGAAACCTTCAAACTCCAGTTAGTCAACTTCAACCCCCACAAGTTCTGGTCATTTTTGTATCAGGTGATTTCATCAAGAGATGATGTAAGCTGCCATTGGTTAACCCAGTCTGAAAAATGCTAACTATCAGCATGTTAAGCTGATTTTTTGGCTTCAGCAGTTTTATTCATACACCTGAAACTGGCACACGGCTAACTGGAGTACACATTTTCTGAACATCTGAGTTGTACATTTTTATTCTTACATATTCTTACTTATTTCTTCAGAATCCCATACCCAGCCTTACTGTAAAGAACCCCTATATTCCTGAAAAAGTTTTTCCCACTAATAAACTGTGTACATTCATTGGAATAAAGCTGATTTGAATGTATTCATACCAATCCAAGATATATTTGGATACATAGTTTTTACATAAGCTCTATTTTGTTTTACAAATTAAACCACCAGTTTTTGGTTAAAATGTTATCTGCCCACATGCGCGCCCCCTCCAAAGTTCCTTCTTGTTGTTCAGTGCCCAACATTGTATACCATATTCAAATTAAAGTCAGTGGTCCCCAACCTATGGAGCTCAGGGACCACTAAATGCACGAACTCTGGACCGTGCATGCATGGGGAGACGTGTCTCAAAGAGGAAGAAACTTCCCCTCAGATTGACGTCATGATGCCAGAACCAAGAGACACAACCCACCCACCGTCCTGAGCCTTCTATGCGTACGGGAGACATGGTCCGTGGCTCTGGCCAGTGTGCCCCCCCCATGTGGGGTCAGAGCCACGGCACTAGTGGGCCGCGCACCAGGAATTGGAGACCTCTATATTTTAGTAGCACCCTATTTATATTACTATGTGTGTTTATCTCCGCTTCCGTATGTTATATAATCTTATATTATACAACTTTACATCTGCTGCTTGGTATTGATATTCCATATATCCTTATATACATTCCATATATACATGGATCCTCTGTGTTTCCAGCACGCAACAAAAGGCTTTAATCAAGCTTTACAGCATGTGTTGGTTGGGATGGTCTTGGCTGCAGAATAATGCACAGGCTGCAGGCTTTAGAATTGGAATCATAATTAAACTATGATCAGGGCAAGTAGCAGAAAAGCATAGTTGAAGAAACAAGCAGATGGTCGGGTCAGGTGAGAGATGCAAACCACGCTGCAAATAAACACATACAACAACAACAACAAAAAAAAGACAAAGGAAAAGCTCTTCCAAAAAGTCTACAGGTTCACAGGGCAGAACAATTAGTCATACTCAACAAAAGATAAGATATAAGCACCCTCAGCTCCCTTTCGATCAATATGAGGGTAAAGCTAGGTACACACATGCAATAATTGTCGTTAGAAAAGGAACAACTAATAATTGTGCACGATTATACGATTATTAACGATCGTATTGTGCACAATTCTGTACAGGCTCTAACGATAAGATCATTCAAATATGATCCAATATAATAATGTACACATGCTAGATACAATTGTTTGAGCGATGCAGGAAGTGACATGTAAAGGAGAAAGTGTACTGCACAACTATCCACGATCACTGACCGACCGTAGACACAATAGATTGCGAACAATCATCGCCCAATCAGATCCGCCGGGACGGTCGTTTGTTTCCAGCGACAATCCTCGTTCATCGGCTTCGTGCACTTTTTTTGTTAACGATTATCGGTCGAACGGTCGCTAGTCATTCGTTTCCAGCGATAATTATTGCACGTGTTTACGCAGCTTAAGCCTTAACATCAAGAACAATCTCATTCTGGCATAATTGGAAGCTAAGCGCATCCTTACCACTCTAAAAGCATGTCCACAATGGGACACATTTTTTAAATAGTGGAAAAGTTTTAGACTTAACCTACCTGACCCCACCATGAGAATAGCCTTTTTCCGTGGCAGATCAATAAAACTAGCAAAATGTATTAATTGCACTGTGATTGCCTCTGCTAGCTTTTCAACCATGGTTTTTCATTCCTGATTACCGTTGTCATTCCTGATGAGTCAACCCATGAGGATGATGTCAGGGGAGTGCTGTGCATATGGCAGATTTTCATAACCTCGTCTTGAGCGACTATTATCTGACATGTATACATTAGCTTATGACTATGTACATTAAACTATGACTATGGTAGAGACATTTATGTGTCATCACCTTAGAGGACAGTGTGCCAGTGTAGCATTTGCAGCGGGTGTGTATTATACTATTGTGAATTATAGTCTATTGTGATACAGGCCCAATTTTTTACATTTAATGGCACAGAGCACATAAATGTGTGCAGCAGAATATTGTGGCAATAGCACTGCAAGGCACACAGACACGGAGATTGTTTTCACGCAATCTCTGATGATCCTTTATATTAAACACCATGTGCAGTGCAGTGTATTGGATTGCACCATAGATAGGAGCAGATATAGACTGTTCACATAGCAAAGTGAATTATCCCCTTTAAAAGCATATTTGCCTTACCATAGTAACAAGATGAAGCTTTGCTGACTTCAACCATACAATCATGTGCAAAAGCCCATTTGTTAACACCTTATTGCATGCTCTTTGTGATAAGTCACCTTGGTAAGTGAACGGCCTAAATTCCTTAAGTAAATCCTCCCTATTGTGTGAACAAGCCCCTAGCCCCAACACTATATAAATACAAGATGAGAGTAATTTTTTTTTTCAAAAGTCATTTCCCTAAGAAGCAAAAGACATGGTTAAAAGTACGAATAGATTTCAGGATAGTATTTTCTATTTCCTATTATAGGTCTGCACACCGAGCAGATGTCTCTGGTTGTTTTCCTTGTTTACATACATGAGAACCAATCATATGTGATCGCAGCAAGCCAAGGATTCATTACAGTAATGACATCCAGGCCTTTACTTCCAGTGACTGGACACATCAGCATGCAGGCAGGAGACTGGAGCCAAAAGAGGGAAGGAAAGACAGAGACACACACGGGGATCCACGGAAATAACCCGTATATTGGATGTCATGGCTTATAGAGCATGCAAAAAAAACTTTCATAAATATAAATCAGATAAAGTTTGGAAACTGGAAGCTGTTAGTGTCATATAGAGTTCTAAGCAGTTCTTAGGACAGGAATGCTTCTACTATTAAAGTATCCAGTTACTGTCCTGCATTGTATATAACTGTAGCAGTTTTCCTCCTGTTTGATCATAAAGAGACATGGCCTCTCTCCTCAGCACCCTGCATGCCAAAAAGGCAGCCCATAGGCCCAATCACAAGGAGAGGAGGGAGCCATCCTGGCCAATCAAGGAGTATCCTGTCAAAAGCCTGGATCTTTTAAAACAAACATCCCTTCCAGTGACATACTGTATTTTTAGAGAGAACAGAGGCCAGAACTTGGAAAAAAAAAAAGTTGGAATGATGTCAATACAGGCTCCAGCCAATTGAAAATGTCAAGGGGAGGTGCTGGAAAAGTTTCTTTCTTCTTTTTGGGTTTTCCCTGCCCTGGAACAAAAAAAAGTCTATAATAAGTTTCCCATTAAAAAAAACAGAGGGAAAAAATCTAGGAGTGAAGGAATGCTAAGGATAGAGCAGTGGGGAGGACAAGAGCAGGAGGGGAGCTGGGGATACTGGGATCTGCAGAAGGAATCCCCCCCTCCTCTGTCTGTGACTCTGTATTTATATATACCTCCTATATACAGTAACGTGCTTCCATTTATCTCCCCTTGTATCTGTCCTTATCCTGCTTTCCCAGGTTCTCCACCTTCCAGTGCAGCTTCTGACTTACTGATTTTTATGTAAGCAAGTTTTTATTACTTTTGTGTTACACTTTATTACTTTTCCTTTTATACTTTATTCACTTTTCTTCTTTTCTGCAGCCTTCTCTCCGCTTCTTTTTCTGTCTTCTGACCACATCCCTCATTCTTCACTATGGGGGCAGCTATTTGTCAAGATGGGGAGCTGGATTTTCGCCTGATTTTTGGTGAGGAAGATTCAGACACTGCATCACCCAGGAGCAGTATGCACACAGCTGGTGAGTAAGCCAACAATACTAAAAAATATGAATTACTCCTCATCATTATTGTATACTTTTATGGTGTACGTGCCCGCACAGCTTCATACCTTCTGTGATCATTTTGCCATAAGACTAGCATTTTACAACCTATTTCACAACTTCTGTGATCCATTTAAGTCATACTGTCAGCTCTTTTGTCACATTAGAGGTCTGCATTATATCAATGTAACTTTGTGTTTGTTTTTATGTGTCTGCATATTATGCGTTACTGACCTCTCCTTCTGAACATGCTAGTTTCCTGGCTGTTATGCTGATTTGCGCCCCACAGTACTTTCTGTGTCACTAGTCTGGACCAAATATGCCAATCAACCGGTCAGATTTCACCTGGGCTTTCCTAGCTGCATACCTTTTCCAGAACGGGACCCTGAAAAACACTGGAAGACAGAGATTCAATATGAGAGCCAGGCAACTAGCATTTTTACAAAACATATTTTGCTCAGTACTAATTAATTTCATACTACCATAAGAAATGTACATAACAAGCATATAAATGATAATCTGGAAACATTCTGGTGCAAATAAATATTAACCCATAGCGGCCATTATATTTGACTATATTGAAATTCCAACTGCATTTGAGCACTAGGGGTTAATCTTGTCTTTAAGTCATCATTGCCTTTAGCACAGTTCAAAAAAGGCCGAACATGTGATCTATTTGCCTGACTCTAATTATAATACAACTTACAGAAAATCAAGACTTTGCCATGGCTTAATGACAAGAGAGAAACTGTGGTCCAATCAGAGAATATGGAAAGAGATAGATGCAGTGCAGACTATTAGGAAATACAACAATGCAATCACATTGCAGCCAAATCTCCATTCCAGACCCCATAATAAATAAGGAGCTTGTACTTAAATTACCCAAAGACAAGACAAGGTTATGGAATGATCAACAGTAAGTAATATAAAAAGAAAGATAATCAGTATTAATTATAAATAGGTATATAATAAAATTGAACCGTAGCCAATCAACAATTTTAGAACCTCCAATAGATGTTATCAAGCTTTATCATTTAAAAAAACTTAAACTAAAATCTAGTTTAGCAAGTCTGCTATTGCTGCCTTTTATCTGAAAATGCCATATGCCTGGCTATTTCAGTTTTTTTAAAACTAATCAATCTCATAATGAGAATGGTGGTAGGGATGACCTGAGAATGCAAATCAGTGCTAATTAGCAACTTGTTCCATACCATGCTGGAATGTCTATAAAAAGGTGTACTGGCTTCTGTAGTATTCATATATATATATTTATATATATATATATATATATATAAATATATATATATATATATATATAAATATATATATAAATTTGTATAGTGATATATATATATATATATATTAGACACATGCACCTTAATAATTTCTTTTTCTTTCCAACTACAGAGTCAATATATATATATATATATATATAAATATATATATAAATTTGTATAGTGATCATCTTTTTTATTTATTATAATACTTACAGTTGATCACGGAGCACTAGCAGTGCACAAGGAGAATTCAAGCATCTAAAGCTTCTATATTTTCTATATTTATATATATCTATATATAAACTACAAGTTTCTTTTAAACAGATTTATTAATCAAACTATAAACACATTTATACCATGGCATGAAAACAAGGCACCACCACATAAATACATATGATGCAATATAATACCACAGTCTCATACAAAGGTTTCTGCAATGCTATACCATTAAGACCAAGAGTGCTGATTGAGCTAATAACCAAATGGCTGCTATTAAAGCAATCTAACATGGGTATTCTTGTGCTGAGGATAGAGCGGATGCTTGTCTGTGCATCTTACCACTGTGCCTTAGTCTCTGCTGCTAATTCTAGACGCTGACATTTTCTTCACATGGCCAGTAGTGACGCTCATAGGAGCACATGTGGCCTTCCAGGAACAGACCGGCTGCAGATTAAGGTGCCATGAACACAATGTGGCGGGTTAACATGAATTAAAGCATGCTGCATTAAAATGGCCTATTTATATTGTGCAGACTAGCAAAGTACTAACCACTCAAAATAAAACAAATCCTATTTTTTACAAACACATTGCAAGTATATTTTGGAGCTCTGTTGTATGAGTACATAGCTACCATAATAGTGCCTTAAAGTGTAATTACTGATATGCACAGTGGTTATTGTAGTAACTTGCCTAAAAAGCGCATTTACCCCTCATAACTACAATGTAAAAAGTTCCCTAATTTTCTTAGGTTTGTGCTATCTGCTGTGTTGGGGAAGGTAGTAATTTTAAACATTGACTGAGAGGTACCCTTTAAGAATGCCATTGATATTTCTTGATCAAGAAATCAAAGACTAAAACTTCCAGCAGCACTAACCCATTGTTTATTTTTTTTAACCTTCCATCTACACCATACAGGTCAGACACATTTTTGCACGTGCTGGCTATGAGCTTTAATCTTGATTCTGGATTCTGAAATGTTTTATTGTATTGCTACATTTACAATGTAAGGCCAAGGGGGTAGACTGAAGAGAAAGCTGGATCAAATAAACCCCACCATTGGTGTCAATAATATCTGGCAACATTAGTGCCAGTGGATGAAACAAAAAACCCTCTGCATTAGTGTCAGTGGATTTAATTTAACACTCTGGTGATGTTGGTAATGGGTCTCTGTGGTTCTCTACGGAATACACACAAATCAGGGTGCTTTACACAGCTAAATAAAAACATAACAGCATTTTGCTTTAGTGCGCCTCTCAAAAACCCTGCACCCTGAAGAAGAATGATGCAACTATGAAAATTCCCTAACAGGTGGCTGTCAGCCTAGAGGTGTGGGTGTTCATAGGCAGGCTGAATGTGAATGCAGACCGCCCTAGGTAATGTGATGTATTCATAAGTAAATTAATGTAAATACAATCATTGAGTAGGGTGGGCTATGGACACTAAGCACGGTGAGGACTAGATGATGCTGGATGTCCTCCACATAGAAAGTAGACACTATCTCACTTTCTGAAGCTTCTAATGCACACTTTGAGAAGACTCAATAGAGTGACTGTTCTAAAGAAAATAGCAAGAATAGGTAAAAAGATCAAAGTGATACAGATGACAATAGAAATAGGGGACATTAAACAACATCTGCCTGGTATGCTTTAAGCCCCACAAAAAAGTCTAGAATGTCTTTCCATGACCCAAGCAGTATTCTAGTCCCCATTCTAGTTTATGATAAATGTTTTAACTGAAGTTCCATTTAAAAAAAATGTATTGACTTGCTTTTCTGCCTCGGGCATTGCAGCTATGCAATCCTGTTATGGGAAATTCGGTTAAAGGTGACCACAGGTGTTTGTTAGAATGTTAAAACATACATTTTTGTTTCAGGAATGAGTACATTTAAATGCACTAAGCTGACACCCCATACTTTATTTTGAGGGGTATAATATTTAGATGGTATCCAGAAGAAGGAGTTTTCATTTGCTCAAGGAGTGTTTGTGGAGGTCACAGTGTTCACATACTGTTAAAGACATTGTTATGCAATCTATAATCAGACAGAATGACAAGTTATATAAATATATATATATATATATATATATATATATATATATATATATATCTCAATCATGCTATATATATATACATATATATATATCAATCATGCTTCAGCTTTGCATAAACTTCAACAGCACAGGGCAATGTAGCTGTAACATAGGATGGTGTTGAAATTGAAGCTTTATTGAAGTTAAGCTAAGGCATCCATGCAGACTGCCCAATTACTTTCAATTGAAAGCTTCTACAGTCTGTTTCAGAAGTTAAAAAAAACTTGTGTTTGAAGTGTAACTGTGAACAGTGCTTAAAATAACCTGAACTAACACAAATTGAAAAGAATAGATTTTAAATCTTGAGGCCCACATGGTTCGTTAGCCAGTGTTCCATGGATCCATAAGGTTCCTCATAAAGTTGGTCAGGGTTCCCATCTGATTGTTTCTGTATAATCCTGGCTTTAATGGAGACATTACATTACATGACATGACATTTGTATCTGTATGTAGGTGGCCATTCTGAACACCACTGTAGAGTACTGAAAGCCTTCCTGTCCTAAGGTGACAATGATGCTATTACATTATATACCACAGCTTGGTGTTCCATTGGATGACCACATGCTTCACAAAATTTCAGTGAATGCCCAACAATCATGCATTTTGCCTTTTTCAAAACATATATCAATACTGAAATGCAAAACCATTATTTTAATCCTCAACACTTCCTCCACAGTCTTACCAATGATATTATAATGTATGTGGGATCATCTTAGGTTTTAGGTCCTTTGTTTAGTTTATGTACAACAAAAAAGATCATGTAAGTCATAATTATCAAAAGTACAGGATTGCTGTTACAGAGGCATTTAGATAAATATTCAAATGTGAAGAATTGGTGGAGAGAAAAAAGGTATTCCGTGTGGGTTTCTGCTGATTTATCTGGTGGTTTATCTGATTTGCTGATAAAAATAAAATATAAATAGGTCACAGAAGGAAGAAATATACACAATTACAACACCGACATTTCTAAGCTGACAACTTTAGAGTTTAAAGTCCCTCTCCAGCCAAAATGTTTTGTCTTATGTCTGGATCAAACAAGAGAGAGTTGCATCCTTTCTCAGAACTTGATGTTACCCAAGTAGGAAGATGACCTTCCTAAGAGGCGGTATGCTCCCGAGACATAATGAGTAAATTCACCAAACACAGACACAGGCAGCTTAGGTAACAGGCACAGACACAGGCACAGGTAACTTAATATTGGGGTTTAGGATATTCACTTTCAGTTACTATATATATAAATTGTTTGGTGACTTGACCTATCTCTACTGCAGTCAGATATAAAGTTTATTTCCTTGTTTCAAGGCCTTAATTAGACTAAGAACAATTAGCAAAAGACTGTGTAGGTAATTCTCCAGCCCTCTCCTGATTGGCCCCCAAGTTTCTCTATGTTGAGTGGTGGATGAACATGGCAACATAAACTTGAGATGTAGACGTGTATTGCACTAAAATCATTGTTTTATATATATATATATATATCATATATATATATATATATATATACAAATCATGATTCAAGCTGTCAGATTATACCCTTTATCACTGAATTGCAGAAAGTGAAAGTGATAACTGTGCTCATTCGATAAATAAAAAAATACTTCTTCCAGTCCCCTAAAGGGAAAAAGGAACTCTCCTATAAATCAGACATAGGGCATGTAGATATACATCAGCCTGGTGTATCATGGGGTCTATTGTACAGGTGTTTCCATCCATGACACTGTACCATAACATGACCCCTGATCCCTGACCGGCCTGACTTCCTTCTGTTTGTGTAGTCTGCAGTCTGTGAAATTGTCATAACATATTCCAATTACCAGACAGCATTGCGAAGATTACCTAACTATAGATGGTACAACCATTACAACAATTACAAAAAAACATGAATTGTACTGGATTGTATATTCTAGAACAACAAAAAAATATGATGGCTATTGTATATTAGTACTTATGTGACATCACACCCATTCTATAAGCATTTAGACTGAGATACATGATGGTGGACTAAGGAACAGCATAGGGGATACATGCCAGAATTTGACCTGAGATGTGTACAAATCTATATATGTGTATATATATACATATACACACATATATATATATATATATATATATATATATATAGATAGATAGATAGATTTGTGCTGATCTCATATATATTGTACATATAATAGTATATAATTAAAGTGGCAGCCATCATTATTGGTTAGGCCATATCCTGTTCAGAGTGAGAGTTGTTTTGTTGCCTACTAATTCATATTTAGACATATGTTTTGTTTTTTTTTGTTTTTTTGCTTCAACGTTTTACCACACTGAATGCACTAGCAACACAAACACATACAATCTGACCGGGGTTTTAAGCTAGATACATGTATGTCTTCATTTGTACATAAAATGCAGGCAGTTAGTATCAGTCATATCTTGTTCATATGAGGGTGATTTACTCTCTATACTGTTGTTCAGTTTTTAGCAATAAGTTCATTACACTACAGATCCTGTGTCTCATATTGCCTTTGCTAGCCAGAATCCAAATTTTAAAATAAGTCTTGATGAGAAGTGATCTGTAGTAATACAGTATGAGTGATTGGTATTATGTATCCATTTAGGTGAGGGGAAAATAAAGAATGAATATTCAATTTTTTCCATTTCCCATTTCTGTAACAAGGCATTATCAATTAAACTTCTTATCCATTACCATGCAAAGTGATGGTAAATAGTTGCTCTTGCAGAAGGTTATTTTAGGGCAGTGTTTCTCAACCTTTTCAACATGGGAGAAATCCTTGAAATAAATTTCAGCTCTTAAGGAACCCCTGTTATAATTATTTTGTTCCTATGTACACAGTACATTAGTGTGGGGGTCAGTGGGTAGAATGCCTCTTTCATTGCTAGCCAGTGGAAAAAATGTCACCCTTGATGCCAAAGAGATCAATGGTGTGATATCTAGCTGTGATACCAAAGTGTGATTGGAGTGTTTGAAATAAAAATCACTGATCTCCGTGTGCCTAGTATTTTACACTTTCAAAGTGGCAAACAATTTCTGGTATACTGTAAAGTAGTAATCAGGCTGATTTTCACTTTAGAAATTTGAAACCAGCATCTTTCAACAGCTGAAAGCCTTTAAGGCAATCTTGTGGCAAAAAGCTTGCTCTCAGCAGTAAAGCAATGTTCATAGGACTGTCACCCGGGATCATTACTATCAGTGCAAGTAGCAGTTATAGATGGTCTGTATTCAGGGATTTTAGTGTCTCTGATGAACCGGTTCTATCAGAACCCACATTGTATTTGCTGTCTGTTTACATGTAGATTGCTATTTGCTACACCCATATAGCCACTCAATTTTTGTCACTGTATATGTTTGCCAGGCCCCACTATGTCCTTCTCATTTTATTTAGTATCAGCCGTACAGAGGTCAGATTTATGCTCAAGATGACCTTGAATAATCAGCTTGTACAATGAAATCTAGTGTCTGGATAGATAAAGTTAGGCACATGGGTCTGTGAACTATCTCTGTACCATTACAAACAAAGTCTCCAACTCCCACATCTCATACTGTTTTGGTGGCCTATTTTTTGGAGGATCTAATTTTTTCATGTTAGAGGGATGTGAAAAATGAAAATCAGGAAACTTGTGTCCGAGTAACAAATGTCCCACCTTTTCCCTGCTAACACCCTTTATTTCTCTATTCCCCTCAGTTCCCCTCTCTAATGCCCCCATTCGTGGCTCTCCAACGCTTGCCCATGTTCTATAATGACAGACCCCTCAGTGACTGGTGAAACTGTTGTCTTTGGAAAAGCAATAAAAACTTGACAAAAACTTATCATACATTCTAAATATGTGTAATAATTCTGCACAATTAAACCTTATGTTTCATATAAGGCTAAGTGGTGTAAATTCTCTTCATCTCCCCAATTCCATGCCATCACAGGACAATTCTAATTAAGAAGTGTCATAAAAGCAGGAAGTGAACACGTCTTCCCATAAGGACAAATGTACCATAATTACAAGTAATATTCGTCTCTATTTGGGGGAATTTCCTCTCACTTCTGGTTGCAGCTCCAAAACAGGACGTGAATGAAAATTTCAGCAGGACACAGACAGCATAAAATAAAAAGTTTTATTCCTCCCAGAATGTAACCCAAAATAGGATAAAAGTTTGCTATAAGTCTGCCAATCTGAAACATGAATAGGCAGATCTCTCATGTCTTGTGGAATGCCATTCTGTGTCCTGTATGGCAGACTCACGCTAAATTATTTTCTGTGTCTGGCTCATACGCAAATATAATCAAACCCACCTTGTTTTTATTACAGATTGAAGGGCTGAATGGTGTGGGATTTATATTCATTAGTTTCCAGATTTTTGCAGGGAAGTGTGCTTGAGTGAATGTATTCAACTAATAATATGAAGGAATATAAAGGTTTAACCAAAAGACAGGGGGGCAATGCCCTGATCTGGGTTGCTTCAGTTGGTTAGGTCTAGGTTTAGCAACTTTATATGTCTAGAAATATGAGGACGTCTGACTACCTGCAAATACTGGCCAGTGGATTTTTTGATGGCACAGGCATCTCCTAGATTGTAAGCTCTTCGGGACAGGATCCTCTCCTCCTGTGTCACTGTCTGTATTAGTCTGTCATTTGCAACCCCTATTTAATGTACAGCGCTGCGTAACATGTTGGCGCTATATAAATCATGTTTATTATTATTAATAATATTATTAATCCAACATGGCAATGCCAGGTTTCATTGGTGGTTCAGGGAGCATGAGACATCATTGTCACACATGAATTGACTATCATAGAGTCCACATCCTAACCCCATTGGGAATCGTTGGGATGTGTTGAAGAAGACTTTACTCAGCGGTCTGACTCTCCCGTCATCCATACAAGACCTTAGCATTAATACAACCCTAGATGGAAATAAATGTTGACATTGCATAGGATAATTGAAACAATACCATGATGAATGCGCGCCATAATTAAAGCAAAAGGTGTTCAGTGATATATTAGAGGTGTGAGGTTTTTTTTGGCCAGGCAGTGTATATGTGCTGTTGTAGTACTGTAAGTCCCAGCATGCATGCTCACTATACACAGGATCAGAGGTACAGAATTTTGGTCCTCCCGCCCTTTGCAGTGAAGCCGTTAATCCTGTCTCACCTCTTCCTTTTTTTTTTGCTGTAAACAGTTCACCATCTCTGTCTTCCCAGACAGCCACCCCCTCATTTTACTTCTCTTTATTTTTCCCTCCATCTTTACTGTTTTTTATTGAATCTCTGACTTGTTTGTTTTCTCTTTCTTTCTGTGTACATAATTAGTATTACAGTTTCTGGCATTAATATTATTTTATAAGACACCATATCCCTTCTCATATGTCTGCCTTTTATTTTGTCTCTTTTCCCTTTGCTTCATTTCTCTGGCTATTGCTCTTCCCGCCCTCCCTCTGTCTTGTTTAGAATATTCTTATTTAGATATTCCAACATGTGGTACAATTTAGTCCCTCAGAGGTTTGGCAGGCGAGCGTTGCCGTGGCGACGGTGATTTCGGCTGGCGTAGTTTGGGTTGGGGGGGTGTAATTAGGTACACATGTCCCTGAACTTCTGGATAACTTTATAGGGCTGAGGGGGAGGGATCCCATGAGCCACAGAGTGTCTGTGAGGAAAGATTTCTGCCTGCCATAAAGGTCAATCAACATTCAGCTTAAAAGCACATTTCCCCCACAAGTCCTTTTTTTTTTTAATGCTCACCCCTCTATCATCCGGTACACCTCTTAAGCACCAAAACTCCAACTGTTCTTCACCACACCCAAAGTTTAAGATTAAAAAAAGTCTTCCAGACTCCTTTTCTGAGTGTTTTTCTGAATTCCTTAATACCTAACTTGTACACATTGTTCTGACCGTGCTATAATTCATCATCGTCATACCAGGCCTACAATATGAACACACCTGCACAGGCAGACACGTACACAATGTAAAGTATTTTAATAAACATGGGGTGCCATTAGACCAAATGAGCCAAGGCCCAGTTACATTGGAAAAAAAACATTCACCTAAATGTAACCATTATGAACATAACATAAGATGACCACAAGCCATACTTTCAATATCTGGAAATCCTTTGGTTTTGGCTCAGAGATTTTGACTTTTCTGTAAATCTCTCACAACTCTGGCTAGAAGAACTCCAGCCCACTGACTAGACTAATGAGAAGCAGGAGACACAGGCTGCTCCTTCTCCTGCTCCTTCTCCTGCTCCAATAGGAGAATAAAGCTGATTTACTAATGAAGTTGAGTATGATCAGATGTTTTACTTCAATTATCAAAAAATTGCAAATTCTTGTTTATTTATTTATTTGTTTCTTGGTTCTCTTTTTAGTAAATCAGCCATATTGTCTGTGAACACCGGACTTTAAAATGGAAAGATTGTGTCTGGGGCAATGGGATCATGGGAATGCTCATTTATTGCCCCATTGCTTGTTAACAGTTTTACCCAGTTTTTAAACAAATGGAGTCTTAAGACAGGTACTAGTTTCTACTAGGTTTTATGTCCCACAACACCTGAAAGTTATTTCCTTCTCTCCAGTGCTGCTGGGAGTTTATGAGAATGTGGGCAGGTACTCCTATTTTATCACCACACCTGGGATTCCAAATTTAGGCCAGAGAATCAAAAGCTAACCAGGTCTCTGGGCAGTCAGGGGCTCCTTTCCGCTTAGGCACAGCCTATAAGTACTGCTCAAGCTTGTGTCTCTAAGAAGTTTTTAAGGGGATCTCCATTGTCAGTAAGTTCTAACCCCTGATTGCAGATGGCCGCCATCAGTAGTGGTAGACTTGGCAATGTTCCCACCTTCCCAGAAGCCCTGTTCCTCTGCTTTTGGCTGCCAGCAGATGTGGGATTTCTTAGCAGATATGAAGCAAGCTTAACTCACACAGCAAGTCGTCTTTCGTCAGAAAACCGCACATCCGTCTAAAAGGATGATAATGGCAAGGTTTTTGTGTGCAGGTAACAGAATGGTCTGCGGCAGGCAGGACATGACACATGGAACCAGCAATGTATGGAGCACAGAGAGTTTAGAACTTCATATTGTAACAAAAGCTCTGGATTATTTGTTAATTACATATATTGTTTTTTTTATATTGCAACAACTGGCTCTTTGTTAGCTGGAGCATATTTTCCACTCCCTGACACCATCATTACATTTTTACCTCTGCTAACACCACTAAAGCTGGGGCATTTTTGCTTCCCACCAACACTGTACCTCCTGCACAATGCATGGCCAGCAACAGCTGGTGAACCTGTTGGCAATGGGGGCAGCAACAATGTCAGTTGGAAACTGGCAAGAAGAGACGATTTGAGGGAGTCATTCCAAACTATAAAAGAACTTGGGAAAAAAAACTGTAATGCTACTGTCACTAACCCTTTTAATTTACCATCCAATAAATGTCTATATCTGCTCCACACCCCGTTGGCACCACCTGTCCACCTTTTGCCCACATTGTCAACCTTCTGCCCATTCATACATATAGCTACATACAGTATTAAGCAGGCTGGAAAAAGACACAAGTCCATTGATTTCAAACAATAAGTAAAAAAACATTAAAAAAAAAAACTGGATTTTTTAAAAACCCACAATCACAGTTGATCTAGAGTAAGACAGAAATTTGTTACAAAGCACTAACTTTTTGGACACTTTTTTTCCATTTTTACCTTGAAAAACTATTAAAAGTTTATGGGGAAATTTAAAGTTCAGTTAATCTAATCTTGTCTCAAGGATGAGTTCTCCATGCCCCTTACACTTGGTTCAGCTAACCAGACCTGGTGGTCCGATTTCCCCTGACCTATTGCTTTGATGACCGTTCAAAATGTTAGATTTTCCCCATATTCTGTTATGTCCACCTTGCAGGGGTAATTCTGTGCAGTAGAAATCAGATGGTAAAAAATAAATGAAGATGACCTAGTACCTAAATTTCTTTCTTTAGTGAGCGGAACCCAAATGTTAATATCTTGTATTGTTACATGTAACACGATTGCTCAATCGACCGGCGTGGCCTCTAAGCACTGAACTTGATACAGCTTTATATTTAAGAGGGCTCTGCCATTTCTTACAATGTGAAAATAGTAGCAAGCACAAGGTTATTGGCAGAAACATGAGATAGTTCATTTATATAAGCCATATAAAAATAGATATCACAGCGGTATTAGTACATGGACACTACACGTCCCTCTTTCAAAAGGGCTTTACAAGTTTAATAAATTGTCTGTAACTGTCAATATTTTAATTTATTTGGCTGAGTGGGTCAGAAAGGAGGACTGAACCTGGAGTTCAGACAGTTCACTTAGAAAAATAACATCATTCTGCAAGGCGATTTACACTTAACACTTAACATTTATTTAACTAAGTGATATATGCTATGGAGTGTCAATATAATGGAGGCTTATTATAACTATCTTTAAGTGAACAGCCTAAATTTCAATAAATCATTCCTAATGTTCTACACCCCTGACTTGCTAATGGTTTGGGTTTGGGAATTCATATGGAAATATAAAAGTAGGGCTACACAATGTCAAGAGGAATTGGGATAGCAGTCACCTCAATTGTGCCATTTCTGATGCTTTGAATAAATCTTTGTTAACCAATTTATACTGTACTTTAAATTTTTACCAGTTGACTTGCATGACTAGCAAGGAGCAAGTGAATATGGGGGAAATAAAGTATGCAGGAAGCTAGGAAGAATGGAGGAGGCATGGACCATGATACATAGTAAGTAGGAGATAGAAGGTGGGCTCTAGGCAGCATAGAAGAAGAATGGATATTAGAGCAGTGGTCCATTAACCACTGGGGGTCCACTAAAAAAATTTTGGTGGTCCACAGAAAAATGTAGACATTATTTGCAACTTTTATGTTTTAATATTATTAAAACAAAAATAATATTCTAATAAATTCCTATATTCTGAATGACAACTTATGCCTTTATATTGCACTAAATTCACAAACTGTACTAGAGACGGAAAAACAAGATAGGCGCAGCATGACATTAGTATGAGCCATTTGCTTTAGTATTGTTTCGGCCATTACAACAGTCACCCTGCTCCTCCAATTCCGATTCTCATCCGATTGTTTTATTTTATTTGTTTATTTCTCAGATGCTCTTTTAGGTAAGTATGACCTTAACTATGTATTTTCTTTAACTGTTTAATGACATCAAATAGTTTGACTTTGATAACTATCATTTTTTGTTTGGTCTTAGATTTGAATGAAATAAACCCATAATGAGTGAGAAAAAGCAAACAAATATTTTGCATTTCTTTAGTAATACCAAAAATAATGCAACTAATGATAATAGCAACAAAAGTAATACTTCACTTAACCTGATCAACTTGAGCTGATCAATGAATCAGAGCCTCCACAGTCCTTGTCAGGCACCACTAGGAAGACCATAATTTTACACATGTATATATCTTTTAAAAAATAACATTTACATTATTGGTCAGCGGGATTTAAAATTAAGAATTAGGTGATCCGTGAGGTCTGAAAGGTTGGCGACCACTGCATTAGAGGCTCAATCAAGAAGCTGAAAGAAGGAAATGGCAGAATAGGCAGTATAGCGTCAAAGAAGGAAAAAGTAAAAAAAGCAGGCAGTAAAAAAAAAAAAAAATTAAAAATTGAGGTTAGAAGGAAGTTTACTCAATAAATACATGTACATAGCGAGTATATGCTACAAAAACACTGTATACACCCTGTCAGATGGGTATTTACTAAGCTACATAAACATTACCTTGGCTAACCTAATATATTCAACGTTCTTCTAGCAAACTGAAACCTCATTCTGTCTATACGTGAATATAAAATAACCTGTTTGGTTGTCTAATATCATAGACCACATATACTAGTAAATATTGATTTTTTTAATACATTTCTTAAGCCTAGCTGCTATGATCTCGATTTCATAAAACCTTGCTGAGTTTTGTTAAGAAGAAAATGAATGATTTTATCAAATGATAGCCGCTTTGCAGAACGGCAATAAAAAAGATTGGTAATGCTGACAGTATAGGTAGAATATCCAAATTTTTCTTTGATTCACAATATTTTTTTAAGCTAAGAGGCTCATTTTGAATTGCTTATGGAATTTGTGTCATACAGAAGAGTGTGATTAATTGCCTATCATCCATCAAGTTCAATACCCAGGACATAAAGCCAAAAAGTTTACTTACTTGCACAATTAAGACCCAACTGTAAAGCTAGCATATATCCAAGTATATCTTTCATGTTCTTTTTATTATTATTTTAATATATCCAAAACTCTTAAAGTACAACTATTATAGTGGGGGGCACCAGCCCCAAGAGGTAACTTTTTATGGTGGCATTATTTTGGACATTTCATTGACCAATCATAAGGCTAGGAGATATCCTACTGATACCAGATTCAGTGTCTGGAAACTTCTAGATATTGTTAGATTTTTAAACTAGGGACCTTTCCTTGCTTAAAGGGACCTTACAGTAAATTGCATAATTACGTCTAAACGAAACCTTTATTTTAAAGTTATTTTGGGGTAAATCATCTTATATGTACCCCATGTTTTGTTGTTTGAAGCTGTTAAAAGTATGCAATAATATGTTAATCCATCCTTTATTTCAGTGAGCTCCTGACTTTCAGTCCTCTAGTTGTGCTAAACTGTTATCAGTCCTGCCTGACCTCTTTTTGCAGGACAACAACCCCACCACTACCACCTTCCCATTATATGAGAGGAGGGAGCTTTTTTTCTTGCAGATTAATGGGTATTTTTCCTGTACTTTGAGTGTTAATAAAGTGATAAACTGTAAGAAACTTAGATTGTAAACTCTTCTGGGCAAGGTCCTCCTCCTGTGTCCCTGTCTGTATCTTTCTGTGATTTGCAACCCCTATTTATTGTACAGCACTGCATAATATGTTGGTGCTATATAAATCCTGTTTAATAATAAGGAACTATTCATGTATTGCAGATGAGATGCAGTGAACATTTTATTAAACTTAATTTTGTCCAGACATACACTTACCTGTTGTTTCATGTTTTTTTTTTTTTATTCTGTTAAAACCAGGTAAACCCAGGGGAAACAAATGCAACTTTTAAGTTGTACAAAAATTAAAAAAAATTGTTGGCCCTTTGGGTAAAAAAGTATCATATCGTATGTCTCACGATTGCATTGAAAGATATGAGTTATTTTAAAGCCACTTCTAATCTAAATATCACATTGCAGTTCTGAGAACTATGTGCTGTACAAGCTAAAATTCTCAGCATTCAATAAAAGCTGCCCTAATTGCTGTACTTGTCAGTGATCTGTATGCATCATTTATTGCATCCTCTCTGATAAGTTACAGAGACTGTTCAAACAGTGTCTTTCCTGTGTGGTGTGATCTAATCTCCCCTTCTTGTCTCTCGCACTGAATAGGGGGGGAAAAGCCTGTTTATTTGCTATCTTGGTACAGGAACGCAATGATCAGAAGATTAGTCATTTCATACACATGAGCTGGTTCTGTCCTTAACTGCCTTTGCTGAGAACCATGGACAGAATGCCATATATGTTAATCTTATGCTTCCATGAAATTTCTTGTGATATCACGTGCAGCAGAGTTCTAAATCACAGTTTCTATAGAACACAGATTTCTTTGTAGTAGGGCCCTATGTAATACTACCCCTTAGGATTGAAAAGAACAACCATGTCAGGCCAGTGTGTCAGTAATAAAATAATAAGTTGTCAGATGCTGTTTATTCTGACTTTATGACAAAAAATATTTCTAATGAACCACTAGCAAAAAAGATTGTAAAGAACTAGGTCCTCTAATATATTGTGTGTCAAAATTTCTTTTTATTTTCCTTCCTCTGTATCTACTTGTACACACATGCTATGTACACACATGCAATAATTGTCATTGGAAAGGATCTTTCTCGATCTTTTCCAACAACAAACGACTGCACGTTGCATGAACGAGTGCAGTACATACAGTACCATTCTGCTCTATGGGGAGGGGGAGAACGACGGAGCAGCACCCCGCTGTCCTCTCTACCCCTCACTTTCATTACGATCATTTGTCGTCCATTGTCCGTAGATCCGCCAAGATGTTCAGGATTCTCGTCCGTTAACAGCCCTGAGCTGATAATCGGACGAGAACCATTGCACGTGTGTACGTAGCCTTACTATAGGCTAGACATTGATTCTCGCTTCTTTGGAGTACATGTTCCAAAACATTGCACTAAAATAGTATCACATTCCTGCTATCGCTCTAAAACCTAAAACATTTTACTGATTTCGACTAGAGGTCCACTGTTATAAGGCAGTGCAAAAAGTAATGGTATTCACTAACTCAGTTTACAGAAAACTGCTTTAAATAGCCTGTCCACTGTAAGAAACTTCAAGAGGGACAAAGATAAGAATAGCGCACACTGTGCAGTGTGCAAAAATCAAGTCATTTACCAACCAAGAAAACAGTGGGAACCTGGCTTATATAAAGTACATCTTTATATTAGTTCCTAATATGATAAAATTAGCCAGTCACAATAAAACCACATGGCTCATGCAACACCCAGATCAAAATGTTTGTAGATTTTTTTAGATTATTGGACCACATTTTTGTGTTATTCAATACTTTTACATGATATTTTTGTCATTCCACTGCAGATCTGGAATCTGATGACCCTTCTGTATGCACAGACACACTGACTCTAAATCCACCTTCTAGCAGTGCCACTGCAGGAGCAGGTGGTGGAATAGGTTGTTTAACAAGGGCTGGCATGCATTCACCTCCTCCAAGACGTGCCTCAGATAATGATTTAAATGGGACATTTATCAGTCAACCATCCCGATTTATTCCTCTTGGTGGATCACGTTTCCTTGAATGCCCAAGTATACGTATTACAAGTGATTCACCTTCAAACAGTGATGGAGAACAAGAAGAGTTGAGCAGGAATGATATTTGGGATGAGAGGCCTCAACGTGACCAGCTGTTCCTCCCACCAGATCCATTTGGTTATCGGGACTCATTTTTAAGCCCTAGTCCAGCAAGCAGTCATTCTTCATGGAGTTTTCTTTCTTCTGAGGCTTCTTCTTGTGACTCTCTTGGACAAATGTGTGAAGAAGTTGAAAGAGAGCTTAATGAAGCAGCCTCACGTTTTACGCTTGCTTCCCCACTGGGCTCTCCAAGGGGTTCACCAAAACCTTGGGGTGGTCAGAATGATGAGTTTTGGCCAGCTGGTCCCATTTCAGGTCCTCCTCCTTCACCCCGTGAAGAATTGCTAACACCCTACCATTCTGGCCAGGTTTCAAGACCAACATCTCCTTGTGGAAAAAGAAGGTATTCAAATTCAAACGATGAAGGTGTTCGCCAAACCAGCTCCCCTTCTCCATCCCATTCTCGCAGAGGGAGCTTAGGGGATGAAAACCTGTTATTGGAAACAGAAGCTTCCCCTAAGCCCACCGAACATAGCCAACAGACAACTTCAACCTCTCTGGAAAGAGGTGATAACATTCCACAAAAAGCAAGAAGAACCTCAGCAGAGCAGACAGTTGCCCCTGGTAGGCCCGAAGAGTCCACAAGCCCTGGCAAAACATTTTCTGCAAGTGTATCTGTGTGCGTAAATGATGAAAGTACTGGAATGTTCCCTCAAAACAGAAAGGATAATGTGGGAATGGATTATCTAGCTGTGCCCTCAGCCTTGGCCTGGTCCAAAGCAAGAGTTGGAGGACAAAGTCCAATATTTAGGTAATGTCTTAGTAAATTTTTTTTTTCTTTTTTGTATTTAAATGTAAAATGCATTCTATGACAACACTGGCAAAACTAATTGTCCAAACAAAGAAAAACTAAAAAATATCATCATAGATCTGAGGGAGGAGTGCTCTCTCATGCTGATGATAGACCTTAGAGATAGAGCATTAATAAACCTGGCCCAGTGTGTTTATGTCAGAGTCTATAATAACTTAATGCATAGATTAGGGCAACAGGGGGATAGTTTCTTTTAGATTTTTATTGTTGTCCCTCATGAAGAAAATAAATGTAGCTATCCACTATGGTGACCATTGTTACTGGACAGAAATCAAAAACGAAAGAAAATTTAAAACGAGAACTTCTTTTGCTTTTAGATTTCTTCTCACTTTTTAGAACATATCTGGTACAGGAAATGAAATCTCTCCAGTGGGGACACAGCTGTATTAAAAAAAAAACTCTGTATATTCCACTTTTTATCCAAAACAAATTAAAAACAATTTTGGCAATAATTCTACATCATGCATACTTCTGCATCACTGAGCAGGTTTACACACCATTACATATGTCATCCATACAACTGAATGTTACTACAGTTCAGATCAGGGGTTGACAAGGCTCCAGCTACAGAGCTCATATTTTTAGATGCACTCCTCAGAACAGAGCAGAAGCTGTGTTGAAGCTGGAGCAGAACTGAAATCAAAATATGCTGAACTTCAGTGCTTGGAACTGGAACTAATATTATGCAGCTGCTCTTTTCAGCGCTGTTTTACATGATTGTCATACATTTACCTAGTGGTCGGTATGCGATTTATTGCATAGAAAGAAATCAATTGTAGTTAAAGTAGAACATACATTAATAAAGTGCTTCCAGTTTCCATACTTACCATCAGGGGTGTAGTGGGGCAGGCACCCATGCCCTCACTTTTTTTGGGAATGGGCACACGTGGCCACCCTTATTTTGCAAGGAAATTCTTTGGTGGTCCACTGCTCTGGCCTGTACGCCAGTACGGTCGGAAGAAAGAACCCCTCTGGGGCAGGCGCACTGGCCAGATCCGGGGACCATGTCTCCCGTATGGAATTGCAGGCTGTGGGCGGGTTGTGTCTCTGGACACAACCCTCCCACTCTCCCATGGCAGGTCTGAGCCTTGGCGGGTTCTGGTAACTTGACATCATTCTGGGGGAAGTTTCTTCCCCTTTGAGTGACACATTGGCAGGGGTATAGTGGGGCGGGCACGTCATGGATAGCACCGCGCACCCTCTTCTTCTTTTACGACTACACCCCTGCTTACCATCTTTATATTACTATACAAAAACAAATAATAAGAAGATATGAAGTTCATGCTTGACCTATGTGTTATTTCAATGTGAGTGTTATGATTCCTTTGTTGTAATTACATATTATACATTCTTTTTACTAACCATATATTCTAGTATACATATAACAATGGTAACAGTTTTACTGGTATAGGTTAATAAGGAGTACAGAAGTGCTGAAACACTTATTTTTCCCTTTTCCCTTTTTACTTGTCCCCTTTCCTTCTAGTGTTGATACTATGATCACAAACCAAGGCATCAGAGTTCAGATTGCCTCTAATTCAGAGCAGATCATGTGATCAAATGCCTAGGGTTTTGGTCACATGATTAGCACTGAATACATTTTTGAGTTTAATTTTCTCTAAAAAAATGCATGTGTTACTCTTAGGTTATTTAGCCCAGTAAGACTGATAAGGGTCCTGACATGATTGGAAGATGTGTGCTAGCGCTGGTAACATGTTTTGAAGTTGAAAAAGTTGTGTTTCTGGGGTTTGGAGTATGTGACTTCCTCCCACAATGCAGCTCCATAACCTATTAGCAAATTGCTGGCCCTGAACACTGGCACCTGGCAGTGAATTCAATGGCTGGCTGTAAGTCAACAATGTTGAGTATAGTTGGTTGGGGGTGGGCTTTAAAGCCCATATGAACTTTAATTTAAAAGTAGATAAATACTTTCCGCATGCATCACAAAACAAAGGTATACAAAGTCTTACAGCTTGTGTTCTCCTAAAAGCAGCCAAAGCCAACCCTATGCCTACTTGGGATCATTTGTAATGCAACATGTGATTTTTGGGTTTGTTTATATGGTTATTAAAATATGAACAGCACTATGTTGCAGAGGGCATTGTCATTACTAGTTTGAATGCCAAAATCTATAGTACCTTTCAGCCATTCTTTAACATAAATGTGTATGCCAATGATAATGTTGTCCCTATGAATGTCCCCAATCTTTTCTTTTCCCCACTTTCTGCCTCCTATCATTATGTGATATCATCAGGAGTGTGTGCTTATACATCCACTGTACGAGTTGCCACCCTTTACTAAAAAAAAGCCCTAACTTTTTAAAAATATTTGTTTTAGGTTCTGTCTTGCAGCCAGTGAACATTATTGGCATTTCTTTGTATGTATAGTACTTGGTTTGTCATGTGCCATATAATTACCAGTGAATGATCATATGGCCCCTTTTCAGGTCATCCTCTTTACCACCTCTGGACTGGCCACTGCCCAGCCAGTTTGAGGGTTTGGAATTGAGAATAGAAGTACAACCAAGAACTCATCACCGGGCCCATTATGAAACTGAAGGGAGCAGAGGGGCAGTGAAAGCTTCACCCGGGGGACATCCTGTTGTCAAGGTAAATGTTACAAGCTGTTTTTGTATGGCTATTTAAATAATGTTATATTCTGATGTGAAAATTGTCAGAAATATGTGTACATATGTCAGAGTGTATATATTTTGCAAAGCTATGTTAAATTTCGAAGTCAGTGGTTTTAAAAGTATGCATTTACTATATGTTGCATAATGGAGCTGTGTCATGCTTCATGGCACACGAAATATTGAAACCATTTCCTCCATTCTTCCTCAATTTCAGTGAATACTGTATCATAGACATTATAAAGCAAACAAGGTACATTACATAAATATAATGTTAGGCAAAGAGCACAAACTTTTTAAACAATCCAGTACCGCTCAAAGAATTCAGATGCAAAAAAAGATAGCAATATATACTGCCTGATGGTAAAGAAGAATGTCATCTCCACCTTGCACATTTGTAAAGTCTCCTCTCTTTTATGAAATTGCTTATTCTAACAGTGTGGATTAGAAGCTGCAGCACAGCAAATAGAGCCCACTTATTTTCCAGGCTGATGGACATCTAGCATAATCTTTCCTCCCATACTAGACTGTCTCTGACCCATCCTTTCAATTCATTGGATTTCAGCTATTGCCGTCATGGAGGCTTAACATCACATGTGGGGGTGACCACAGCTTCCTGCTTTCTTGTACAGAACACTTCAGAAACTTAGGGATGATATCACTGGATAAAAAAATTAGGTATGTAATTGGCATTTTTATGAGGGTGTAAAGGCAAAATATTAGCAGATTAAAAGTTAACTTTAAATGAAAAATGTAATAAGTACAATAAACTAAAAAAAATTGTCAGCTGGTAGGGTTTTATTATAGAAGGAACAGGATATGTAAATAAAACCAACTTACCTGTCTGATAACACTCTTCTCTGTAAACTCCTGGCATACCATGCTGGCCTAGCCAACCAAATACTCTGAACCTGGAAAAGAACCAGGTGAAGATGTTGGTGCTGCCAAAGGAGCAGGAGAAGGTAAGATTAGTTCCGCTATAAAGAAAACTTGTTAGACTCAAATAAATCCAGCTGGAAGTTCCTTGCAGTAAAAAAGGTAGCATTCAGGCTTTCTCCGTTGGCCTGTGCCTCAGTTCCTGCCCTGCTGCCCCTGCTAGGAGATCCAGATGACTGTGTCATAGTGTAAGAGTAGGAGTATGGAGCTATAAGGGCAGGTAAAAGCAAATCAGTTGTTATTACCTGGCACCTATGCACAAAAATGATGCTCAAAGAGATACCATGAGAGCCACTGCATTATGAGAGTCACTACTTGATATTGTGTGTTTGTGTATATATATATATATATATATATATATCATCTTGAGCTGTTGAGTTTTGTACATAACAGACCTTTTACAACAAAGGAGAACCTGAAAACCATGTGGGAAAAAAGGTCTGAATCTCTACCCACTGCCTAGACCGGGAATTAATATATATATATTTTCCTGATGATGAAGAAAGAAAATATGTACCAAAGTATTATACATTTCCTTAGAAGTAAAGTTATGTCACATATCCAGAAGGCTTAGTTTGTACTGTGGGTAGGGGACAGGCTGTAGCTGTGTACAGCTCCTTGGGTGACAAGATATTTCCCAGCTGTTTTCCTGTTCTTTCAGTTTTCCCACGCTGGCTCTCTTCCTTAGGCTTAAGGATCTTACTTATGTTCTGTGCCTTCCTCTATCTGTACATTTCCCAGTGTTGGTTTACTAGAAGAAATAATTTCACCTTTGTCTCTCTTTGCTTCAAACATCCAATCATATTAGGATGACAAAATACATAAATGTGCCTGGAGCTGCCTACTAAGAATATTACTTATTTTAGTAAATCATCAGCTGCCTGTTTATGGAAACTCCTAACATCAAAAGATCTCACGCACAGGATAAAATTCACATTAGTGTTTGAATGATACAGAGTATTATTAGTCACTATTATACTTCATACCTGTCCACACACACAGAAGGGTGGAGTCTTCTGGACAGATCTGATCAGATTCTTTGTAGCTTTGTGCATATCTGCTGATGAACTATAATAAAGCTAAATCACGTGAGAGTAGTAGTCTGAATTAACTAGGCCACCATGACTAAACTGAAAATCTTACTTTCTGTCTCTGGCTTCTGAGTTTCCAACCAAAAATGAGCACACAGCAGAATAGAAATCAGAATAAATTTGCAGCTTTGTGTTCTGGATTAGTGATTTCAAGTATAAAAGCCTTTGAATATGCAAAACAAAAGGTAAGAAGGGAAAAGAAACAAGTGATTTCAAAAACAAATGTCAGCCATGGCTGCCTACAGTAAATGTGCTGTTTACAGTCTATATTATTATATATTTTTACTTAATTAATTTAACCCTTTTATTTTAAATCTAGGTGGTTGGTCTGGTTTAGAGGGGGGGAAAAGCGGTAAAAGTAGAATATTTCTCTAAAATCAGATCTGGACTTGGGATAATATTTCCATATGAGTATAATGTATGTTAGCTAAAACAAATTTTCAATGCCCTGGTTTCCTGCAGCAAAAGAAGTCATGGCATTTAAAAAATGACCTATGAATCATAACATTTAGGGGAACCTGAATTTTTCTATTGGAAATTCAAGTTATCTGGCTTTGTGCTGATGCCAACACATTCTGAGTCATTGATTTGTAAAAAAACAAAATTAAGAGTACTGACATTACTCTATCTGCGTACTTATGCTAAAGCTGGAGAATGCCAGGCAACTAGCATTTTTATACAGATCACCAATGAGAGTTACCTTAGCTTTCTCAGTACACATTTTCTTTCTTTATTTCTTTTACTTTAATTTATCTTGGAAGTGACATTGTACCTGGTTTTCAAACATATATCAATTACTCATATTATTATTAATAAAAAAAAACTGTATATAGCATCAACATATTACACAGACAGATACAAACAATGACATTGAGGGAGGGGGCCTTACCCAAGAACTAATTACTGTGTCATAATTAGTTGGATCATTATTAAGTATTTTAATTTAAATATTTTATATTTCTTTTAGATTATGTGATGATTTTCTATCTATACATCATCCTATAGCTGATTGCTTCAGTCCTATTGTTTGTCTGTAAGCATGGGTATGATTAATATTTATTCTGAGTCAGATAGGTTGCTGTTTTTTCATACAGACTGATTAACTCAGGGGGATAAAGGGTAATGATATTTAGCATACTTTCCAATGGACTTTTGGAAGGAGTAATGAAGAGGTTTATCTTAGAGAACCAGTCATAATAGGGCCAATGTACAATTTTTATAATCGTCAAGCCTTTTATCTATACCCTATGCCTGTTACAGAGAAGTGTCCCTGTTCACACATTGCTATACAGAGCTGATGAGTTGGAATCAAGTAATAACACAGCAAAGCTGACGATCATTTTAGATTTCTTGCTACCTGGTATAGAAACATTTTTCAATCAGTTGCCCTAAAAATAATTAAAATGCAGACTTACCTATTACATATTTATAATTCTCCAATATCTAGGTCTGCTTGTTTTGTCTGGTAACACTTTTAGCTCTGATATTATACACAACACTAAGAGTTTTAGGCATAAGGTTGGCAGAGCAGTAATTGTCATTCCTTAGGGGCGCTCCAGCTTAAACTTTTAGTATTACGGAAAGATGATGATCAAATATAAATCTTTTGGCAGTCAGGCAGTTATACTATTCAAATCTGAAATGTATTCTGCTTATATGTTGCCTTCCCTGGTTCCTCCATTCCCTTTTTTAATGTAAATTTCATTTTTAAACAAGAAAACTTTTCTGTGTGCTACTTGATGCAAGAAGTGGTTTGAGTCTTGAAATTTTGCAAATATCACAATTTACTATGAATGAAACTGAGTTGGTTTTAGACCCAATGGGACCATGGACAAATATAAAATGGAGGCCTAAATGCACAGCACTGCAGTTCCCTGGCCTTTGCCCATTCTGTAAGTTGGTTCCCGGGACAAGGTGGGGTCCTGGGCAGATTGCCCCATTCCTAAAACCAGCCCTACATTCAAAGCACAATCCAATTGGTGGGCCAGAGACAGTAAGGCTGGGGAGATAAATAATGTTATAGACCTACCAGCCAATAAATAAGGCTTCATCTGATTTGCCGCATCTTCTAATGCATACTATGAAATGCTCACAGTGTACTATAAATCAAGGTAAGCAATTTCATTACAGATGGAGACTGAGAAACTCTGCAGGACTGACGGAAAATTGTGAGTTAAGCATTAAGACTAGACTTGTAGCTTTTTGCTTTGGATCAGTTTGGCACGCAGTTAAATACACACTTGAAATACATATACATTAAACATTTAGCTATGCCAAAGTATATTTCACAATCTGACTTCTGACAGGTAAACCAGTTGCGTATATATGTGTTTTAACTTAAATGCACGTCTGGTGTTTTACTTTAACAATTTTCCTTTAGTTACATAGCATGAACATATTATGCAACACCGAACAAAACCTGAGAATGTATATTTATTCACGTGTGCCTCCATCCCAGTGGAGTTTGCCATCCAATTTTCCTGCCACAGATAGAAAAACATGCACTTCAAGGCCAGTTTGGTGAGAAGCCCATTAACCTACCAGCATGTTTTGGATTTCTGGAGGAAACCAAAGTACCCAAAGGAAACCCACATGAACACATGGAACGTATACAAAGTCCACACAGACAGCAGCCTTTTTGGAATCAATCGTAAAGCTCCAGTTCTGCAAGACATCAATGCTAACCGCTAGGAAAGATTAGCTGATGGGATCTTTTCTACCACTTTTTTATGTGATGACCACATTCCTGCATTTGTGTTAGTCTGCATATGAAATTTTGCAGGAAAACAAGGTTGTATTTCCACTTTACGCAGCAGTTATGAAGTTAAACAGAAATAAACATCTGTGCCTCTGAACATCTAAAGAAAAAAGAAAATTAATATGAGCCTGGGAATTCTGTGTTTTTTTTTTTTGTTATTTTACATACTTAAAGATTCTATCATTAAAAAGTTTACCTACATGTGAAAAATGTTGTTCTGTTTGGTTTCTGGCAGCTTATAGGATACAACGAGAAGCCATTGACCCTCCAGATGTTTATTGGAACAGCAGATGAGCGCAACTTAAGACCTCACGCCTTTTACCAGGTTCATCGCATTACAGGAAAAATGGTGGCTACACCTAGCTATGAAGCTCTTGTAGGAAGCACCAAAGTTTTCGAGATGTCTCTTCTGCCTGAAAACAACATGTGTGCCAAGTAAGATGCATGACAAACTACAATAGTACCATTAAAAACCGATATTTTTACTGGTGGCTTATTATAGCAAATCAGCACAACCTTAGCTAAATATGAATCAGAATAACCCTAATGGAGGGCCCTTATTCTATGGGAAAAGGAAGCCTTGACTACTGGAAGCAGGATGCAGAATGAAGGGTAGTCTTATATCAGGTTACCACTTTTTCTCATTTGATTATGCAGCAATATCTGTTTACAATATTGGCTGTGCAAATTATGTTGGTTGGGTTTCCAGCTATATTTATGTAGATTTGGGAAATACTGAAGAAAAGCTGCACCAACCTCCAGAAAATCCCTGTATGGCTTGTGTTTTATAGCTAATTTTATATTAACCTCCCTAGCGGTACATTTCTTTCCGGTTTTATATGTCTAAAAGCGGTACATTGTTTTTCATGAAAATGTATTTTACAGTATAATATATTAGTATGAGTATAATACAGTTTGAAACACAAAATCATTTAAAAACAATAAAATGAATAAACTAAAAAATCTATATATGTAAAAAAAATAAGTAATTTTTTTTAACTTAAAAAAAAACATACATAATATACTCATACTAATATATATACTGTAAAATAAATGTTCTTGAAAACAATGTACTGCTTTTGCACATAATAATCCAATGTATTGCATTCAATAGTTACTTTGTATTGAATGCAATACAAATGGATTTTGAATTTCCCGCCCCACCTGGCCGGGACGTACACACGCACTGACGTAACCGGGAACTCCCCCGGTGACTCATTGGATGCAGAAGCAGGAAGAAGAAAGAAGACGGAGATTGCGGCGCTGGATGGCGCGGGACTCCAGCGGATCAGGTAAAGCTGTATTTACTAACCTTCCATAGGTGTTCCAACTCGGAGTGTGACTCAGGGTTACCACTTTTAGCAACTGTTTTCTACCCCAAGTCACTCTCGGGGTTACCGCTAGGGAGGTTAAAGAGTTTAAAAACTCTTGGTTTCATGCCCATGTAAGTTTTGGATGGTCAGATGCCTTTCTTGAACCTTTGGTAGTATGGTGATGTGAATGGTGTAGTTCCTAATAAAGTAAAAGCAGATTTTGTATCTAAAGGCAGTAGATTTAAATAAAGCAGTAAGGGGTTAAACCCTACCAGATATTTTTTTGCTATCTGTGTCTTATTTAGGAATTATAACCCTTTATATTTTTCCTGATAACTATTATAACAGAGAGTGAAAATGAGGGAAAATCCAAACTTTTATTTTTCACCAGAACAGGAACAAAGGAGTAATATTCCAATATGGACACTTCTTTGGGAAACCCCTAGGAAGACTTGGATCACTTTGTAGAGATTCCCTCCTGTTTTAAGGTTAGGGTTTCAAACATTAAAACTGTGATTTTCTCTTTTTAGCGCAAAAATTACTCTAGTATTTGGGAGGAAGGGATATCGGTTTGGGGACTGGGCACCTGTGGATGACATATCTGTATTTCTCAGCAGCCATGGCTTTACCATAGTGATTACCGATCTCTAACAATATTAGTAATCTTAGAATGAACATTTTTTTCAAAGAACTCCTTGTAATTTACATTACAACCAATAAAAGAGATGTGAGGTTGCTATATGAACCATTACAATCGCTTTCTATAAATATGAAGTTATGCAGTAAATAACTAGTAAATATGTCTATGTTCCAGTATAGACTGCGCCGGAATTCTAAAACTTCGAAATTCAGACATTGAGCTCCGAAAGGGTGAGACAGACATTGGCCGAAAGAACACACGTGTTCGACTTGTGTTTCGTGTGCACATTCCACAGGGAGGCGGGAAAGGTGTCTCTCTGCAAGTGGCGTCTATACCTATAGAATGTTGTAAGTAAAACTAAAGGAAATGTCTCTTATTGCACGTTTATACTTGCCAGTATTCCCAGAAGCCACAACCAGCCCAGTTTTACAGTCAGGGCCTATATTAGCAATCTGTAAATGTTCAAAAGACCACAAGCCCTTTATTAGTGTTTAGTGAAAGCCTAATGTTTACATAAACACAATACAGAATGTTTAATGATTCCTATAATTAAAGAGTACTATTTCCAAGCAAAGATAAACAGAGCTATAAGTTAGTCACCTCAGGGTTTGGGAATATTTGAATCTGATGTTCAAATAGTACATTTTGTACTAGTCGATCAAATTTTCTGCTATGTGGTTTGTGGAATTTAAAACATCCCAAAAATGTCTTTATCATGTTGTTTATACTGTATATTCCCCTATGCTGCATTATAGGTATAGCAGAACCATGTTCACAATCACTGGGCATTCCAGATATGGAATCTTTTCTGTATGGGGAACTGTGGAGCTGTTTATAATAACTAAAGTTTTATTATTATTAATACTATTATTATTATTATTAATATTAATAACATTAAACAGTATTTATATAGAGCCAACATATTATGCAGCGCTGTACATTAAATAGGGTTTGCAAATGACAGATACCGACAGTGACAAAGGAGGAGGAGATGACCCTGCCCAGAAGAGCTTACAATCTAACAGTAAAAATGATCTTTATGAAAAGAAACATTATGCATACTATGTATACACTGCATACTATGTTATAAAGGAGAGATCTGTACTGAAATGTGTCGGCCTTATTATGCTGACTTTCTTCTAAAATAAATAGCTGCTTGATGTCTGACAGATTTTTTGGGCTCTAAAAATTAAAACATTAGGGGTCCAAACAAACTATTTTAAAGCGTCAATATATATTAAGTGCTATTTAAATTTATTAGCTAAGTACTGGAAATGATAATGTGCACTGACTCTAAGAACAGCTGTCAAAATTCTACACATTGTGTTAAAAGAAATAACCTGACAACTGGTCACAGGTCCCTGGCTACCATTGACTAATCAGTATCTAAGGCAAATAGTCACTGCATGGCAGGATGATTGAGTGGTAGTAGTCATAAATGTCATGTACACATTTCTGTATTGTTAGTTCAGTTTTGCTGTTGCTCACCTACTACTAATGTGCATATGTGGTAGTGAATTGTAAGGTCGTCAACACTTCTCAAGATAAAATTCAATACCTTTTATGTAAAGGTGGAGTCATCAATGTAAATACGCCAACATTGGAGGGATGTGCATGGTCCCTTTCACAAGACGCATACTCGTGTCAATATTTGCCATATATTTGCAAGCTTTTCTCTATACATTACACCAGCCGCCCTCATGGAGGGTTCCTAAGGAGGTTGCTAAGCGTTCCTCAAACTGTAGCTGATTGGCCCATTTGATGATGTCTGTATAGTTCTAGGGCCAACTCCAGTTGTTAGAGCAAGCTGTATGTTTTAGCTCTCTATAAAGATGTTATTCTAGCAGCCACTGTGGGGGGCATTTTCATTGGTCTTAAATTTAGGTGTTATATGTTATTTTTCATAGGTTCTTTAAACCTTAAAATTATTTCAAAGGTTCTTCAGACTTAGAAAGGTTTCAGTTTACATACATGTTACTACAGAGGTGACTTATAGGAAAGAGCTTATGGTAGTAAACATACTATGCAGTGTTTGTACTCCCTTAAGTGTAATATACTCCTGCAGACACAATGCATGTAATACATCACATCCCAAATACATCCAGCCAGGCATTCCAACACTTTGCAGAACTAATAAAATCAGTTGTAGAATGACTATGACACAATGAAATAGTGTTATATATATATATATATATATATATATATATATATATATACAAATTGCCAACACGAAGTACCATATAATTTCAGGGAAAACACTATTTTAAAGTACCTAAGAGGAACTTGTAAAATGATTGTAAGTAGTGCTAGGACTATACCTTACTATAGAACAGAAAAGAGAAATGAAAATGTCGTATCCTTCCTGCATCCCCAGGAGAAGTACTGGGGTGGTTGTCAGCAGAAAAAAATCCTTAAAATATCAACACATTTATAGCTAATGACCCAGTGAACGTTCACACAAACTGGTAAAGGATTCCAAAGCTACCGACCACCCTGTGTTAGGCACCATCTGGTAATTTCATGTTTCCCTAGCTCTGTCATCAATATGGTGCACCAACCACAAAACGGTAGTGGAGTGGTTACTGGGCACACACCCCTATCCTCCACTAGACACTCTCCAGGGATTAAACATATTTGTCAGTATGACCCCTCTGTATTTCGGTCTCCAGCAGCTTGTCAATATATTAGCATCAATTGGCAACGATATCTAGAACGCTATGACTTACAAGTCACAAAGGTCTGGTAAATAGTTGCCAAAGGCCCAAAGGCCTGTGGGAAGAAAAGGCCATGCCACATATTTCCCTGTACCGGGAAGCCCTGGGATTTTTGCTAAGGAGCCATTAAGACAATGGGGTGACAATGGGGTAAAGTGGCAAAAAGTTTGTTTTAGGCAGAGCATGGTGCCTAACACACGGTTTAAGGATGGGTTTGGAATATTTTTCTGGTAGGTTTAGGGAATGCGAGAAAGAACCATGAAGAGTCCTTGAAAGATTCACGCTATATCTTTTTTGACTATATTCTGTTTTCACAGACCGAAGTTCCCATCTTTACCACTAGGAAAGAGTCTTAAAAGCAAATAAACTTATTCCTAGGTTTCCCATTTTACAACGTAAGCACACATAGTTACAATGCACCAAACACTTTAGGTCATTTCACATTGAGAACTCAACTAGAGGAAAAAAAGGTGTAATATGAAATAAAGTAGGTGTCAACATAACAGTACCACAGTCTATGTGGCCTTTTATAAACCTAGGCCTGTTTTTCTCGGGTTCATTTAGCTCAACGTTCAGCACAAGAGCTCCCTCAGGTGGAAAACTACAGTCTCAGCGCCTGTTCAGTGAATGGTCGGGAAGAGTTGCTCCTGTGTGGTTCCAACTTTCTTTCAGATTCAAAAGTGATCTTTCTTGAGAAGGGCCCAGGTGAGCTATAAATTAACTCTATCCCCAATAAAGGAGCAACAACAAAACCTTTAGTTTTACTGCACAGGCACCCAGGACCCAGATAACCTGGATTCCACCATTGTAGGTTGTCCACTAGTTTGCATGGTTGCCCTCCTAGTGTTATGGCCCAAGTCTTAAAAATGGAATTTGACTTCAAGCTTCCCCTCAGAGGTAAATAAATATTTTGCATGGAAGTGGCCCAAATATTTGCATGTATTTGATATGTAAGACTATAAGCTCCTTTATGGACATGACCTGAAATGAAGTTTTATATAGAAAGTTCTGCATAAAATCCCTAAAGATAGTATATTATCATTATAATTTAAATTTCTTTGCTCCCAACAGATGGAAAACTGCAATGGGAAGAGGAAGCAAAAGTAAACAGATTAAAAAGTAATGAGGTATGATGTGCACCTTTTCCATTTTGACAAAATATTATTCAGGGTACCCTCGGCATGCTTCTTATAATGAACCTGATTTAAAAAAGTTCTCCAAGGCTGGAGAGGATACACTCTCATCAGTGATGCTGGGTGATCCAGCAAACCTCGAATGGATCTAGTCCAGGATTTACAATATTTGCTAGCAAATAACTTTGAAAAAATCCATTCCAGGTTTGCTGGGTCACCCAGTTTCACTGATGAGTGTATCGTCTCCAGCGTTAAGCTGCGTACACACTTCCAATTTTTATCGTTCAAAATGAACGACGAACGATCGATTGGGCAAAAATCGTTCGTAAAAAAAGTAACCAACGACGCCGACGAACGAGGAAAGTCGTTGGAAATGAACGACCAGACCGGCGGATCGGATTGGACGACGATCGTTGACCATCGTTCGTGTGCACGATCGTTCATTGATCGTCCATGGTCTGAGCATGCGTGATGAACGAACGTTCCTGCGGTGCACGTAACTTCCTGTATCGTTCAAACGATCGCATCTATTGTGTGTACAATATCTACGAACGATTGTGTCGTTATCTGTATGTACAGGATCGGTGCTATACGATCGTTCGCAGATATCGTGCAGGATCGTTCGTCGTTCGTTTACCAACGATAATAATTGGAAGTGTGTACGTAGCTTTAGAGAGTTTTAATAAATCAGGACCAATCATGTAGCATCAATACATGGATTACATGAGCAGGTTGAATACTTTCATATGTGTCATAGCCTGTAAATCCTCTATTCATTTCCTGGAATGTACCCCTGACTGTGAAAAAGTATCTAAATAACCATTTGTAACTTTTTCTCAGCTACTTGATTAGCATTTTCCTATTTAGGGTCAGGGACCTACAAACAACTGAAGCCAGTGGGTCAGAACAACAAGCAGACACCTAGTATTTTAGGAAGGAGGTCAGGAACTGCAGCTTTGGTATTTTTGTTATGACAGGTATACTTTACAGGTCATCTCTGTGCTCCAATGCTGCCAGCTAGTGGTGAAAAAACACTATACTGCTCACAGTTTTATTAATAAATTTCTACAGATATAAAACAAAAATATTTATTACTATGTTTTCCATTTTTCAGTCCCTGCTGTCTGTGCAAGTCCCAGAGTATTGTAATAAGGAGATAACACGCCCCCTACAGGTCTTCTTCTATATTTCTAATGGGCGAAGGAAAAGAAGCCCTATGCAAAGTTTCCGGTACCTACCAAGTGAGTGCCTCAAAAGTCAACTGGTGAAAACTGTTGGGGTTCTTGTTCATATTTATTGATCACAAAGTGGTCTATTTTTGTTTTAAAAATGCTTGGCTAATGTGCTGCTGTATGATTGGTCATGGTGCTTGAATCTCATTCTTCAGGGTGGTTATTTTCCCCACAAGAAAAGTAGCCATGACATAGATTCCCAATTACCCATTTCAGTTCTCATACCAGAATATCCCTTAGGGCCCAGAGAATTTTTTAATTTCCACTATGGGACAACTTTGTCATTGCAAAGGATAACAAAATAGTACATAAATTATTTTTCGAGAACAAACTGAGCCTTATTTTGGCAATATTGATTTGCAAATGTAAGCTATGGAGAAAAAACGTTCCTTCCTCCCATTGACAGTGAAGGGGTTTTTATTGGGAAAAGCATTTTTAATGTCTACTGTACAGACACACTGAATACCATTGTAATGTCATTTTAAAAAAAGAGATCATTCATTTTCTATATGTAAATGAATATCAGTGGCAGCACTTTTGGCACTTTTGTATACACAGATTCTTGTACCTAGTAGTAGCTGCATACTTCAGCATTTGTAAGATTTGATATGCAGTTAGGTGGCTTGGATAGAGATAAAATGGTTGGTTTGCATTTTAATATGTGTAAAGATGTTAAAAATGTTATTTTCTACTCATTGTTTTAGGTTGGCTTTATCTCTATAGTTGTTAGGGAATTAGCCTTGGCAAGTGATTTTTAATCACTAAGTAATGAGACAGGAAAGGAATGCCATGCCCGAAGAATAAATTATCATATTAGATTCTTGTATTTAAAATGTGCAGAAACTATTTTTGAACACATGCTTTACATATTGCTTTTATTGTATCTGTTTAACATGTTCTTTCCTATTCTCTTTTCTTTTTTTCTTTCTTGTTTTTTTTTTCTCAATATTTGCAGTCATTTTTAAAGAGGAACCCTTACCTGAGATGGCTTTACATAGGTTTCCTTCTGCACCTCTCCCACCTCCTTGTCATATCCCTTTGGATCCAGCGCAGATGGACTTGTCTGCTTCTTTTGTCCCCCCTCTACCTCCAAGCTTATCTGAAACTCCCATGGAAGTGTCTCCTTATTATCTCTCTCCTCATCAGGAAAAAATGTTTCCAGATACACCTGACTGCAGTGTAGGAAGTAGTTCATTTTTGGGGTGTTACTTTAATCCGCCACTAGCTCCTGAGTTGAAATGTCCTATCTCCTACCAAGAGAATAATAGTGATGTTTCACTGACTTTGCCCTTTCATTCAAACACCGGCTCTCCCCTTCCCCCAAGTCCAGTTCCCTGGTCCCCACAGCCCTGCTCCTCTCAATCTTCATGTTCAACCACATTTAGTGGATCCTTGCTGTCCCATTTAAGTTCACCCAATAAAATGGAGGAGAGAGGTGCACATCAGAACTACTCTTCTTCCTCTCTTTTACCAAGTCTAGATTTTGAAACAAATGTACATCATTTTGTCCCAGATTATCAGCCCTACCCAGCGTGTGCGCCACCCACATATACCACATTAGGTGAAAGTAGGTCTTTAGATACAATGCAAGCTAAACATTCTTCTACATCTCCAGAAATGGGCAGAACAGAGTCATGCACTAACAATCAACACTTCACTACAAACTCAATATCCAATCATCCGGCCAATCCAGCACAAGCATTAAACTCAAAACCAGAAGATGGATCTGTTAGTCATTCAGAATTTTCTGTACAATCTTCCAGTTTGTCTGTCCCCAAAGAAAATAACATGCCACAAACATTCTCTACCCCTTACCAAAACTTGACCAACTGCAGCAGCCAACTCACCAACCTTTGCCCTTCTACACATTCTGCTTCCTTATCTTCACCTTCTTCCCCAGGTATTCCTAGTGCTGCACTTTCTAGTCAAAAGGGATTATCTGATATTTCAATGGGCATGTCCTCAGATCAGACTGAGAAAGATTCCCGTTACCAGGAACAATCTGAAGAATATGCAAATTCTTCCAGTAACGAAGGAAGAGATTTGGGAAAGGAAAGTCAAGGGTTTGAAAGCCCTTTCCACCCTATTCCAATCCAGGGGATCACACTGGAAGAAGGTAAAATACTCCTAGAATACAAAGTGACTTATAAAATGTACTGTAGAAAATGTTTGCAAATAGTCTAAGAGTCTAAACAAATAAAACTTTTAGATTTGATGGCAAGTTGTGTAATGATAAAGAATCAGCAGGAGAGGTGGAAAAGAAGCACAGATCAACATAGTAAATAAAGCAGAATTGTACTGCTGGTCTTCAAGTACAACTTCCTCTCCAGCAAAGAGAACAATGAGCAGCACAGTAATCTTTATTATACTATAGATAAATTGAGAATAAAGCAAGAAAGCACACTGGTATTTTTCAGAAGGAATTCTGAAAAATCTTTTTGAGTTTTGGCCCAATATGTCATTATCGAAATTTACTGCAATTTGAGTGACAAAAGAATTATGTATTAAAACATGGATAACTTTTGTCTGACATTATACTCTTGACATAATATTGAAACATATATAATCCTTATGATTTGTACCAAACCATAGAATGAATCCCCTTTATTTTCTACTAGAAAAAATGCCGTTCTAAACGCAATGTTTTTTATATAAAAATAATTTTATATACGATTTGCATTTGCCATACTAATATGACATTATGTAGCCTGTCCTTTATACCGTATGACCATAACATATCAAATATAGATGTGTAGAATTCATGACTTGCATATCCGTATAGTGTTATTAATTTCAGTGACACCAGCTTCCCCAGAATGTCTTTGCCACAGGAAATTACTTCCATGCTGCAACTTACTTTCTTTCTTTCCACTGCAGTAAGTGAATTCATAGGTCAAGACCTACATCGTTTTCCAGAGCCGCGTCAGAATTAAAACATGGCATCTGATCAAGAAAAACAGCCGTCTCTAACCAACCCAGAAAAAAACACATTTCAGCAGCAAATGCATCCAGAGCAAGCTTTGGATAATTGTGCAGCAGCAGAACATCTACATTTTTTTCAGGAGTATAAACAAGCTACTGAGAGTAGATGACTACCAGCGGGATATGTTACTGCCTTATTTTTGGAATCTTCACATGTTCAGCTTTTCTGTAGCATAAAGCATTATATTTGTTCATGTAGTATGTATAATGTGACTGTCACACAGTCTTTTGTATATAACGAGTGAACCCCCACTCTTCAGTCCTACTAAACATTTTTCAATAGGGCTTTGGTTTTACTTTTCGATGTCTTTTATTAAATCAATGTTGCCATTTATCAATGACAGTGGATGCAATATTTGAGAGCACCTGATGTTTTAGGATCTGGTTCTATCTTCTAATCATAGTGGGACTAGAAATATGAAAACCTCCAAGTCTATATCATAACACATGGATCAGATTATCTGATCACGTTATACCATGACGTGGCCTTATTCAAGAAGATGCATGCAGGAAGAACTGTATTTACTGTAGCAGACAATTCTTCCTTGAGTTTTCTACTATACCCTGACAAGACACGCTTCTATCGTACCATATGTGTGTTACATGGAACACTGGCCAATGGTATTTTACCAAACCCTAGGTAGGCAATTCATGGTCATCCAGCAAGTCAACCATTTGATGGTCTTTCTGTGAATGAAATATTTTTTTCATGGTGGTGTTACCTCTTTTTTCATCAGATTTAAACTTGGTAGTTCAGTAAAGAAAAATTACAGCCAAATCACAGTGACTTCTTGTTAATAACCACTAAACATTGTACATAACTACATGCTATATCTGTCCTCCTATAAGACCAGTGCTCCTTTAGCAGGGAAATCAAGGAACAGGCCGGTTGTTGGCGATATAAGATAATATGTAATGGCTCTGCCTTTCCTATGTACACCCTCAGTGTTGGATGTCAGATTATTTTTCTCAGGTAACTATTGCGAAGGGCCAGTGTAATACTCATTGGATTAGATTGCATTTTACTTTTTTAAGTTGCTCATTTTTTCGTTAGATGTGTTATTCATAATACAGGAGACTGGAATATACTGTGCAGTCTCGCCTTGTTTGAAACCCATGAAAAACCTTGCTTTGTCATTGTAATACCCATATTAGTAGTGCACTACATATTTTAGCTCTGCCAAGCTAAATCCACGGTTATGTCCTTCCCATGCTACTGTAGCACATTAGGTTGCCTTTTTACAGTTTCCATAGCATGAATTAATTTGATAGCTCAGTTTCTTTCTGATTTGTATCCTAGGACTAGCTATGGTATAGTATGGTGGAGTATGTTTTGAAAGTAAACTAGAGCATCCACAGGAAACACACAAACAGTAGAATATCTGCTCCTTAGTCTAAAACAACTGTACCAAAATCCAATTACCTGTATATTTTCAGTTTAATCACACCCATTGCTTTCTCTGTCTGTATGTCTTTTATACAGCTATCTGAAGGCATGGCCAGTTAGTAGTGGGGGAAAAATTAGCTGCACAGAGACCATAGGCATTATAGGTCACAGGTCCATTTTTTTACCCTAGCCTGTCTTTTTTTGGGCACAACTTCCTCATTTTTCTTTTAAAATAAATCATCCCGTATTTGTCTGTATTCATCCCTTTCTCCATATACTATAGCATACTGATTTTATGGGAATCCCATTGAAGAGCAAAACCGGTAAAGCTGCTTTTGCAATATTTCCTGCTGTGGAAGGTGTGGCCAAACACAAAACCGAAAGTACAAGCTTTGCACTTATTCATGCCCACAAGGTATGAAAAAGTTATTTCATATTTCAAAAGTTAAAATACAGTGTTACTTTAGAGATGGTGAAACTGATGCAGCTTTCCTTTACAAAAACAGAATAATTTGCTATGTAAACTATGTGAAAACAGAGACCCAATGACACTACCTTGTATTTATTTTGCTCTGCTGAATTTTGAAAAAAACAAACCATGGTGTCTGGGATACAAAGGTTTAGTTATAGAGGCCCTTCAAGTATTTCAGCACTGTGCTACTACAATTCTCTCCTATGTAATACATATAACTCCAAATTTGCTTGTCTTGCCCAGTGTAGCACTAAGTTATACAGATAACAGATCTTCTGTATCTCCTTCCCAACGAAAGATTATCTATATTTATGTATCTATTATTTTTATATATGCCATTCTGGCAATTTGGTAAGTTTGTATTTTGCTATCAGTCTATTAAAAAGATTGATCCTTTTTGTATTGTCTTTTATTGATTGTGTTTTTAATGCATTTACTAATTCTACCATTTAGTAGTTGGAATTGTGTACCTATATACTATACACACAACATTTCAATGTACATGTGACATACTATTATGTGATTTAGATGATATGCTAAATCAAGCACACATAAAGCCTAATCACATTCATGGGCTCTATTTATAAGACAAGGGATCAGGCATTCATAGTTACCTCAGTCAGGTTGAAAAAAGACCAAGTTCAACAAAAATAAATGTACTCCAGATAAAAACCCTATAGTTGATCCAGAGGAAGGCAAAACAAGAAATCCCTGGTCAGATTTGCCCCAACAGGGAAAAAAATATTTCAGATCCGTGAGGCAATCAGATGTTCCCTGGATCAACAGCCTCTGTATCTTTACTTTAGAACTAATACCCAGTTATATTCTGTGCTTCTAGAAAGCCATCCAGCTTTTTCTTTAGGAAATCTATAGTAATTGCTGATAATACTTCCTGAGGGAGCCTCCTAGACTTTGTCATAGACCTTACAGTGAATTCCTTCATTGAAATCTTCCAGGTCCATGTGTTCCAATGGAAGTAATAGATTCCTACCAGGTAATTTTAATGGGAATGTCAGATTTCCTAATTTATAAATAGAGCCCCGTTTGTTTTAGCAAACATTCCAACAATCACCTTGGTATATTGTAATACCAATCATTGTCAATAGCACTCCAATTAACAGAACAGTAGCTGCCAGTTCACAGCAGAGAATGACAACACATATTTGTGCAGTGCTGTGTTGCACCGGCAAAAATGTATAATGTATAATAACAGTTACTTAAGGTACATAGGCAGCACCTTCTAATGGTTAGGCTGCCCTAAGGTTATGATTCTCACAAGTGCAGAACCTGACCATATAGAGGTTAATAGGCTGTAGGGGCCTTAACGCTTGTTCAGAGTTGTATTATTGTGCTTTTCATTAAGGCAGTCTATTTAAATAAATAGGCTGGCAACACACACAAATCAGTGCACCACAATGTATAGTAATAGATTACCATGCAATGAAACTTGCACTGGCAAAGTGTATTGGGCTAAGTTCATAAATAATTGAAGCACATGTTACTGTGTATGGAGGTAAGGCGCTCTTTCCATCCTGTAAGGGTCCATTTAATGTGTGCAATTCATTAGTATTATACATTAGCATGTGTTGTGTTAGTGTTACCTGTTCATTTTCATGGGCTGCCTAATGCACCAGTATATGCAAGAAAAAATTATAGGTTCATTAGGAGGTTATACAGAATGTATCCATTGCTTTGTGTTACTACAACTCAGTAGTGTAAATCTAACTTATTATCATACTGGATGTATGACAACAAGTACATTTTCTGTTTTTTGCATTCTGTCATGTTACAAGCATGAGCTGGGCTACACCTGGCAGAGAAAAAAATAGAAAATGGCAAGTGCTGGTTTTCTCAGTTGTAAATATGGTTGGCACAGTTAATTTTTTTTTCTAACATTCCCAAATCACAGTAAAACATCAATATTGTATTATTGGACGAGTGAATCGACCACTGGCTTCCTAGGTTTCCCAAAGACTCATTGGTAACACATTCCCCCACAGGTTTTCTGCCTTCTTCAGCTATAGAGTCTACTTTATTCTGCTGTACTTTACATATTGTAAAATAATTAGAAAATCTATGAATGTCCCCCATACCATGACAAATTTTCAGGTATTACAAAAAGTGTTGATGTAAAATTATATATTTTATTGGCAAACTAACTTTACCGGGTAACTACTATTGGCCTTGGAGGAAACTGAAGATGCAGACCATATAGGCCAAATACCTGTCCACAACAGCATGCAAACATGTTCTACAGCACATTTTAATGTCAGGCATTAGTTCTTCTAATACATATATATATATATACCGTAT
>NC_092863.1:34061848-34063392 GCF_032062135.1 Pyxicephalus adspersus | reverse complement strand
TTTTTTTATTAAAATGAAGTTATTGGGATCACGTCTAGTGCACAGTACTGTATTTCAGTAGTAGCCTGGCTGCATTGGGAACACTGGAGTAACAGAATAGACTGAAGGCTTCAAGCTATTGCTATATAAAGAAAAATGATGTGGTTGCATTTTTTTGGTCTACAGAGTTTTCTGTACAGAGAAATTCTGAGCTGCTACATTGCAAAATACACAGAAGAAAAGAATACAGAGACAAACAGGAGTAAACATAAGGACACATAGACACATACAGCAATCAAAATTATGTCACCTTCCAGCTCAGAATGCCAATCTCTGCTGATGTGGTTTCCTGCAGCATAGAGAAGTTTGCAATACACATTTTATGAATTCTCTAGTGGGAATGAGCACTGATCCTGTTTCCATTCTGCCACAACCAGAAGAATATTCCTTGGTCTTTATTTCAGTTATTCTTGTTTGTCATTAATTTATAGTCGTGTTTTTTTTCAGATGTACGAGTATACAATTTTCTTGTATACTAGACTATAAAGATCTACTATTTAACTATCTCAAAAATCTAAATTATTGCATACTATAGGGTTTAAATCCAATATAAAGGAATCATGGTGGTAAAAAAAGTTCTTTTAAGTTTAACCCACAATTTTTGTGTATTCTTTCTGTCCACATACATGGCAGTAGGCAGTTGTGTCTTTTGCAACACACCTAAAGGGGATCACTTTATGATGTCATGGAATACCCAAGATAGGAGAAAGCTGGGTCTACTTTGCCCTGTTTACCAACCACCAGAGCAGCTTCACAGGAAATCCAGATGAAGTCACAGAATATGTCACAGTGTAACAAAATTATGAACACTGGTGTTTTAGGTGCTGAACCCCACATGTGAACCACTGCTAACATTGCCAGCCACTGCTGCTGCAATACCAGTGGCTTCTAAAATAACAGCTATTTTCCATGTCTCACTTACACATTGCCAGTCAGGTTCTGGGGGCATTCAAACAAAAAGTCACAAAATATTCTCATGTTTTATGTGATCTTGACTAAGGGCCCATTTATTTATATGAGATGCATAATAACCTGAATTGCTGGTGCTTTACCTCACATTTTTGTGTTTTGCAAATCAAATGCATTAATTGATTGGGGTGCCATTTAGAGTGTATCATTAGTGAATCAATATGCATAATTTGTAGTGTTGGTAATTGCAATTATGTGTAATTTTAAAAAAAGTATGACCTGCATCTGTAAAGCGGTTTGGAAGGTTTTAAAATATAATTTTTCCTTTACCGTTGGTCACTGTCAGAAATGGGTAGAGTTTCTTCTCTTCCTTTGTCTGAGCTAAAAGAACTTGTTGATTCTGGAATTGTCTACAGCCTAAAAAAGAATTACATGTGAAAAATGTGTGCAAATATGAAAAAATACAGTAACCTCGTAACAATGTTAAATAAAGTACATAAATAGGATAGAGGTGGAAAGGGTGCTATGATTAGGTGGCTGTTCTAAATCCCTACTACAAATATGTTTTACAGAATTTATATTTCAATATTTTTTTT